>NC_088300.1:46886986-47175701 GCF_032854445.1 Liolophura sinensis
AAAGAAAATATAAAACACAAACATTTTTTCATTGTGTATGTATTACCATGTGTGGCCTTGGTGACTCGAGCATTTGAATTAAGTGTTGATCTTTGAAGTAGATGATATCAAAAGAATGTGTAATGTGTGAAAATTTAATTTCTGCTGTACATATGTTGTAATTTTCACCATATGACAGCTTGGCAAAATCTGGATGTTACAGGTCATTATATGGTGGTGGAGGGATCCAGCGGGGTGTTCTCATCGCGCGCCCTGATGGAGACACCAGTCTTACAGGCCACAGCAGCCAGTTGCAGAATGGAATTCTTCTACCATATTTACGGAGCTGGAGGTATGAGTGTGAAGTGTATGTCATAAATAAAACATGAGTATAGTTTGTGAGGTCAAATTAGTCAGCCATGTTAACACCTGTAAACTATTGCCTTTGATCTGACATGAGAGGGCATCTTGTGAACAGTCAAATCATTTACCTTTGTCAACTCCTGTAAATCTGTTAGGGAACACGAGAGTATGGCTTGTGAATGGTCAAATCAGTTAACACCTGGAAACCTTTGATCTTTCAGGTAACATGAGAGTGCGGCTTGTGAACAGTTTGAATCCACAGGACAGGGACTTATCTGTTTGCTCTGACGGGTAACCAAGGCAATATGTGGAAGCGAGCATCTGTTGACATCGGAGAGTTGAATGCTGGGTATAAGGTAATTAATAAAGCCTAAGTTTAATCCCTAGGAAACAATCAGTCAGTGTAAAGAGTAAAATATAATCTAGGCATTACATTTAATTAGTGGGTATTTACATGCATTAGCAAGTATGCCTAATCTGAGAATGTTTGAAGTCACAGGACAATATAATTGTAGTTACTTGTACATGAAGGCAAAGGAATTAACGTGATTGCTTGAGGAGAGTCCTACTGTTTCGTGTGCTTTCAAATTAACTTAGACAGTTAACAGAAACTGGCACACACCGATTTTCCAAGAAAGTTTTTTCATTCGAATTCAGGTTCAGTTTGAGGCAATGCCGGGCAGAAGTAGCTTCTTTGGCCCAGTGCTCAAGACACAGACATGGCTGTTGACGACATTAAATTCTTGGACTGTGACCCAGAAGCTATTTACAATGACACCAGTGAGTACTGTGTATTTCAGCATGACCGTGGCCAGAGTGATATTGACCAAAGAGATTCTTTAAATATATATTCTAAACCATCCAACAAACTTATTAAATATGAATGTCATAAACTTTATAAAAATTTTTGATGAGTTGAAGCTTTTACTGGATTGACTGCCAGTCTGAACTATAACTCAGGATATGCTTAAAATCAAGGCAGATATAATTATTCTTACTTCTGATCAGTCCTCAATGGAGTAACATTACTGCAAATTTAAGATGATGTCATGGTCTAACACAGGTGTTCCTTTGCTTCTGGAATGTCCTTATGTTGTAGACCTGAATTGTACATTTGAGACCGGTTTGTGTGGCTTCTTCCAAGAGTCAAGAGATGACTTTGACTGGACAAGGACAAATACCAGCTCCCCCACCCCGGGGACTGGTCCTGACAGAGATCACACAACTGGTACAGGTAAGGCTGCCTTGACTTCTACACCTTAGTTGTGGTGTCTTACAAATACGCGGACAGATGAATCAGGTAGTACATCTTGCACAGGTAAGGCTGCCTTGACTTCTACACCTTAGTTGTGGTGTCTTACAAATACGAGGAGGGGACAAATCAGGTAATACATCTGGAACAGGTAAGGCTGCCTTGACTTCTACACCTTAGTTGTGGTGTCTTACAAATACGAGGACAGACAAATCAGGTAATACATCTCTCACAGTTAAGGCTGCCTTGACTTCTACACCTTACTTGTGGTGTCTTACAAATACAAGGACAGACAATTCAGGTAATACATCTTGCACAGGTAAGGCTACCTTGGCTTCTACACCTTAGTTGTGGTGTCTTACAAATACGAGGACAGACAATTCAGGTAATACATCTGGCACAGGTAAGGCTGCCTTGGCTTCTACACCTTAGTTGTGGTGTCTTACAAATACGCGGACAGACAAATCAGGTAGTACATCTTGCACAGGTAAGGCTGCCTTCACTTCTACACCTTAGTTGTGGTCTCTTAGAAATATGCGGACAGACGAATCAGGTAGTACATCTTGCACAGGTAAGGCTGCCTTGACTTCTACACCTTAGTTGTGGTGTCCTACAAATACGCGGACAGACGAATCAGGTAGTACATCTTGCACAGGCTGCCTTCACTTCTACATCTTAGTTTTAGTGTCTTACAAATGTAAGGACAAACAAAACCGATTGCGCAATAGACACAAGTAATTTTTGCCTTCACTTCTGCATCTTACTTGTGGTGTTTCACAAGTACGAGGACAAAATGATAAGACAAAAGAGATCACACAACTGGCACTGGTAAGGTTGTTTTTACATCTGCATCTTACTGATGGTTTGTAGTTCTGTAAGTGTGACGGTGAAACAGCTGAAGCTGTTAATAGACAGTTAATCTTTATGAAAGAGTGGCAATTTCTTAAGAAATGTTCTCTGATATCATGAATAATACAGAAGATTTCGTATCCAAAGTATTGTGGACCTAAGCTGTGTAGTATGGTTTGTTCCTGCCTTTGTCATGATCTTGTATTGTGGGCAAGCTGGTAATATTTTTCTTTAGTATGAAAAGAGGGTGATGATAAATTCATCTCGGACCCAAATCAAGGGTAAGGGTGCCTTATTGAAGTGAGGTCCAGATTAGAGGATAATGCTTTATTTTAAGTTTTAAAAGTACTTTAGATAAACATTGGAAATAAACCTCACAAAGGAAATGATACTTACAAGACAGTGCTGTTAAGATAGAAGGTCCTTTCTTTGGGCTATTGCTTGATTATATAAGAAAGTATATAATGTCACTATTAATGCAATATTGAAAAAGGCCTTTTTGGAGTATTTTGCTCTCTCCTAGGTTTCTATGTCTACATGGAGACATCCAACCCACGTCACAAGGGTGAGGTCGCAGGGTTATCATCTGGTTTACAACCTCCCACCCCTAAAGAGGGAATCTGCTTGACTTTCTGGTACCATATGTATGGGGCCTATGTGAACACACTAAATGTGTATGTACAAGATGGACCCCGGAAAAAGACACTGGTGTGGACAAAGGCTGATACACAGGGTAATGTGTGGAGGAAAGCTCAAAGGACACTGCACAGTGTTATCCCATATCAGGTAACTCAACTGTGGGGATATTTCAATATGTGGAACACCTGACAATAGTGCTATCCCACATCAGGTGCACCTGTGTCCCTCTGTCCAAAGAGGGAGGTTTTAATGGCCACATGTAATACGGCCATGTTTTCTCCATAAAAATAATCTGAAAACTAAATAGCTTCTATTATCTATCAAGCAAAATACATTTACTTTATTTTTTCAGTGTTTTGAATTTTGTACAACTGACACAATGTATATGTATGTATTGTGTTGCAGCTTGTGTTTGAAGGTGTAGTGGGCTACAGCTGGTTAGGAGATATTGCCCTGGATGATATTGTTGTTACAAACGGCCCCTGTCCACCTCAGAGTAAGTCATTTGTATGCTTTTCCACCTTTGGCCATACTAGTTAAAATTTTTGTTCTATGGCCAAAAGTAATCTTCAATTTTGGAAGAGGATAGCGATAAAAAAATAAAACTGAAAAATGATGTAATTTGTGTGAAATGTGGACTGTCCTTGCAATTGCTTTTGCTAAAGACATATCTTTATGATTGGAAAGCCTCGAGACTCCATCTTTATTCCATTTGTGTTTTTTAGTGTCTGCTTGTCCATAAAACACTTGGTGTAGCTCTAGCTGCATTAGCCTGGACTTTCATTTATGTGTGTGTGTGTGACCAACTCTGAATATGGATAAAATATTTGAAGTTGAATTCATGTCTTTTCAGAGGTGTGTGACCTACAGCTAGATTTTTGTGACTTACCACTACATGTCCTGCCAAATTGGTGATACGTTTGATCAAATTTTGCACTTGTTTCAGAGGTGTGCGACTTCGAGGTAGGATTCTGTGACTTCACACAGGACACAGACGATGATTTTGATTGGACAATCAACACAGGAGGGACAGGAACATTTGGTACAGGACCTGTGGCTGACCACACCACAGAGTACAGTAAAGGTGGGTTCTGCTCACTTTTGAGGGGGCCATTCCTTAAACATAACTGCTGTTTAAGATGCCTGTTAATTTTGCAATAGGTATGAAAACTCAGTATTAATATGCAACACATAAAAATGGGATTTATTACCCGGCTGTCTAGTTTTGGCCTTGAATGTATGCCATCAGTAAGCAGTCTCTACTAGCCAGATGACTACAATATTTCACATCATGTTTGAGCATTCGAAGACATGAGATACTTTGACAGAGACTCCAGTATCTTGTCACTATAGTGGAACTTCTTTTGAATTACAAAGTTGCTGCTTGCACTGCCAAAACAAATGTAATAATAAATTGTTCTAGAAAATATACTGACAAATAATGCTTTAATGGTTCCTAAGTTAAAATACCTTAAGACACATTGTCAGGAATATGGCTGTTGAAAATCTGTAATTAACTGGTCATTTCATGGTACAGATCATTATTACAACATAACTGAAACCTTTATTTTTAAAGAGGGTAGCTCTGTAAAGATAAACAATTTTCTCTTCCCAGAGGCCCTCTATAACAATACATGAACATTAAACAAGTGCAAACATTATATACAATTCCATTTTTTTAAAACATGAAAGCATGCAATAATACATCTCTACATACATCAGCGTATATTAATTTAGTCATTGAAATAATTTTTCAAATAACGTTACTTAGAAGCAGAAATTGATGATGCCGTTTTGATTAGACAGAAATTACAGTGTTCATAAGTGATTCTACAATTTTTCACAGGAAGTATTCACTGTACATGTGTGTTTCATTCAGTTATGTCTACATGTTAGCGTATCGTACACCAAGCTGAAACACCATCATTAATTGCATGAAAAATCTGTTATTCCAGGCTGTTGGCAATATGAAGATTTGAATCCATTTTTCTTGTTAGCTGGCTTTTATGTTGACAAAATGAAAATGTGCTTGTTGACAAAGCCTGCTGTCAACCATCAAACAGTAGATGTGATTTGTTCCGCTAACCTGTACATATTGTTCTGCAAGGAATTTATTATTATTACAGAACATCGCCCCTAGGGCGACTTCCACAAAACTTAGTAAATCAGTTTATCACAACTTTTCTCATAAACTATGCTGCCTTATTGGGCTACAACCTAGGCAATGTCTTAAATGGGAAAAGTTACAAAAAAATATTATTTCTGCAGTTTTGTTAAAATGGCAACAGTGTTCTCTGTTCCCGCCCACCCATAAAGGGAGACAACTGCTGTATTTATTGACATGTTGGTCAGGTCACACTTCTCATTTAAATTGTGCATTACATACCTTTGGCCACAATGTAAGGTCTAGAAAATCTAAAGTTATTCTAGTGCTGACATTGATGGCGTAAACATGTCTTCCTGCAGGACACTATGCTTACATAGAATCCTCTAGAGAAGTTCCCGGAGATGTGGCCAGACTGACCAGTGCCATCTACGAGCCGTCAAACAAACCAGAGTGTGTGGAATTCTGGTATCACATGTATGGAGCCAATATTGGTCAACTGAACGTGTATAAGATGGTTAATGGTCAGAGATACAGTATGTTAACCAGGAAAGGGAACCAGGCTGACATGTGGATTCAGGGGTCATTCACAGTCAATGAGACTCTGCCATGGCAGGTAAGAGGTTAGGTGCTTCTGAACCCTCCTGGGTCTTCAGGGCAATGAGTAGAGTTGGGGTTGAGGGGAGGGGGCCAGACCCTTCTGGCTCCACTGTATACCCAGGGTGGTGGGGCTTTCATCAGAACCCTGCTGGACAAACGTCCAGGACAGTGGGCCTCAGATCCCTCCTGGCTGTACCTTTAAGACAATGGAAGAGGGGTGGGTATGGGATTTTAGAACTCTGTATTGTGTTGTATGGCTGTATTGTACATCCAGAGTAAGGGACTGGGATCAGAACTCTGCTGGCTAAACATCCAGGATGCAGGGCTTCAAAACCCTGCTGGCTTTACATCCTGGGCAAGAAAGCTTGGAGAACATCTTAACATACCTCTTCTTTTCTCCCAAAACAGATTCATTTTGAAGATAAGAAACTTCTCAAAGGACAGTTTAAGTTTCCAGTTATTTCCAGTGCAGGTTCATACCAAAGTTGTGTTAAGACCAACTCTTTGTTCTTTCCAAAGCTTGTGTTTGAGGGTGCAACATCAACTGGTGTACAAGGTGACATTGCCATAGATGACATTCAGGTTATTCCAGGAAGTTGTCCTCAGCCAGGGTCATGTGATTTTGAACATGGCTTCTGTGGATTTACCAATGGCCATGGAAGGGATGATTTTGATTGGCTCAGAACAACAGGGGGCACATCTTCTCCAGGAACCGGACCAATTGTAGATCACACCACAAACAGTGATCAAGGTCTGTTATAACAGAATGATGTTAAGTGTACAACAGAGTAATCTCTTTGGGAATGTAACTTTTATATTGGTACCAGGAGCCTGAATGAAAATTGTTGTTGGGAATACAGTGTAGCAACGCAATACCGTGCCGTTTTGGGGACAGTTTCCTTGTGCTATAATGAAATGACCTTGGGATCCAGTATATAGGGCTACTGTCTTGTCTTACCTGTAGGCCATGATTTTGATACTGAACAAAGTTTTATGGATGCAAGACTTATTTTGTCAAATGCTTTTATAAGTTTATAATATAAACGAATGAGATGGTTTGATACCTAAGGATTCAACTAGTATTCTGTGGTATACAAGTTTTGATTGCTGAACACAAGCATCTTAGCACCTTCCTACGAGTCATATCCCGTAAAGCTAGCCTGGTATCGGATAATCACAGGCCTGAGCTGATCTGCAGAACTCGGTGCATGTTAACCGTTTCAACAAGCTCAATTCAAGTAACATAGTTTCATCCACTTTATTTTTAAATATAAATAGCTACAATGCATTTGATATTCAATTCATCCATATCCGCACCTATCAGAAGTAACTCATGGAAGTCAGATTCAAAATGGCGGACTGCAGATGACTGTCAACCCGAACACCTGGCTGCGTTATAGCTACTGAACAAAAAAAATAAATAAAAATAATGTTCACCATTTTAATGTATATCATGCTCAGTTAATGTATTAAATGAAGGAATAAGGAAAAAAATTAAGAAGCCATTCTCAAAGGTGTGAGTGAATTCATCTCAACTCTCACTTGTGCGTGTAAGCATGCTGGTAAGCCAAACCTCACGCCCTGCAGCTTCACTGCTCGCAATATAGCCATTCAGTAATCTGACTAAAGTTATCAGCATTTACTAAAAGTGTACAAACATTAATCCCTTTATGAGGTATGCCTGTCACAGTGAGGAAAATGTGTTCTGCACTGCTGATGAGGCCACACACATCGTAAGTAATGCTGCACATTAATGTCACACGTCAAACTCGCTTGCAAGGAAATGTAGCTAGTTACAACCTCTATCATTATCCATTTCTGTTTGCCTATACTCACTTAATATCCCGAAGCTTAAGCCTAAAATATAATGGGTCACACACCAGCAGTAGAAAATAAAGCAAATCATGTGACGGTATTTAAGTATATTTCTTGGTGAAAAATCTTTATTTGTTTGCAGTTTTAGTTGTTCACAATTGAAAGTACACCACAGATTTTTGGAGGACAAGATTTATATCCGATTACATGCTATATTAATGTGTCTTATACCAAGTTTACACTTACATAAAAATAGGCATTTTTTATACCCTTTTGCTTGATAAGTTCAATTTCTCATAACATTTTTTTCAGAAATAACATATATTTAAAACACAGTAAGGTAATTCAGCTGTCCAGGAGATTCCATGCATGTCTCAAGATGCTATGGACATTTATTCTGCTGATATGATCTATGTTCTCTTCTATTAGAAGAAGAATCATTAGCCAGCCACTATTTTAATAACATATGAAATATGTTTTTGTGCATTCTCAGTCAGGGAGTGTGTTATAGATTGTGGTTTCTCTACCCCTAGGGTTTTACCTGTATGTGGAGGCCTCAGGGAGGAATAAGGGTGAGAGGGCCTGGCTGTTCAGTGAATACTTACCCCCGACCACAGGATCCTGTTTGAACTTCTGGTACCACATGTATGGGGCAGGTATGCACAATTTTAGTGTCTAACTTAGTTAAGATCCAAAAATGTGAAGGGAATTTTAATTCACAAATCAGTATGATATTTACTTTAACTTGATAATTGTTACTGTAGTAGTTAAGGAAATTATGTAGAACTGTTCACAAATTATTTCCAGTATCTTCTTGCTAGTATACAAAACAAGAAATAAAATTGATACAAATCAGATATAATTGAATGATGTGACATTAACCGTCTATTCACCAGATATTGGGAGTCTTCGAGTGTACCAGCCAGACCCTGCAAGGACTCGACTTCTATGGAACATGACAGGAGACCAGGGCAATGGCTGGCAACTGGCGCAAATCTTCATAGACAGCCCGATCGCGTACCAGGTAGGCAGCTCCCTCTCAGCTACACCTGGACATACCTGTCACACTCATCTATACACAGCCCCATCTCTTACTAGGCACACCCAGACATACCCGTCACACTCACCTATACACAACCCCATCTCTTACCAGGTACACCCAGACATACCCGTCACACCTATACACAACCCCATCTCTTACCAGGTACACCCAGACATACCCGTCACACTCACCTATACACAGCCCCATCTCTTACCTGGTACACCCAGACATACCCGTCACACTCACCTATACACAACCCCATCTCTTACCAGGCACACCCAGACATACCCGTCACAATCACCTATACACAACCCCAACTTTTACCAGGTACACCCAGACATACCCGTCACACTCACCTATACACAGCCCCATCTCTTACCAGGCACACGCAGACATAGCTGTCACACCCATCCACTGACAGCCCCATCTCTTACCAGGCACACCCAGACATACCCGTCACACTCACCTATACACAACCCCATCTCTTACCAGGTACACCCAGACATACCCGTCACACTCCCCTATACACAGCCCCATCTCTTACCTGGTACACCCAGACATACCCGTCACACTCACCTATACACAGCCCCATCTCTTACCAGGTACACCCAGGCATGCCCGTCACACTCACCTATACACAGCCCTATCTCTTACCAGGCCCACCCAGACATACCCGTCACACTCACCTATACACAACCCCAACTTTTACCAGGTACACCCAGACATACCCGTCACTCTCACCTATACACAGCCCCATCTCTTACCAGGCACACCCAGACATACCCGTCACACCCATCCACTGACAGCCCCATCTCTTACCAGGCACACCCAGACATACCCGTCACACTCACCTATACACAGCCCCATCTCTTACCTGGTACACCCAGACATACCCGTCACACTCACCTATACACAACCCCATCCTTTACCAGGCACACCCAGACATACCCGTCACACTCACCTATACACAACCCCATCTCTTACCAAGTACACCCAGACATACCCGTCACACTCACCTATACACAACCCCATCTCTTACCAGGTACACCTAGACATACCCGTCACACTCACCTATATCCAACCCCATCTCATACCAGGTACACCCAGACATACCTGTAACACCCATCCACTGACAGCACCATCTCTTACCTGGTACACCCAGACATAGCTGTCACACACACCTATGGACAGCGCCATCTCTTACCAGGTACACCCAGACATAGCTGTCACACACACACACACCTATGGACAGCGCCATCTCTTACCAGGTTCACCCAGACATACCTGTCACACCCATCCACTGACAGCCCCATCTCTTACCAGGTACACCCAGACATACCTGCCACAAACACGTAGGGACAGCCCCATTTCTTAAAAGGTACATCCAGACGACTGACAGCCCTATCTCTTACCAGGTACACCCAAACATATCTGTCACATACACCTATAGACAGCCCCATCTCTTATCAAGTACACCCGGACATATCTGTCAGACTCACCCAAGACAGCCCCTTCTCTTACCAAGTACACCCAGACATATCTGTCACACTCACCCAAGGACAGCCCCATCTGTTACCAAGTACACCCAGACATATCTGTCACACTCACCCAAGGACAGCCCCATCTGTTACCAAGTACACCCAGACATATCTGTCACACTCACCCAAGGACAGCCCCATCTGTTACCAAGTACACCCAGACATGTCTGTCACACTCACCCAAGGACAGCCCCATCTGTTACCAAGTACACCCAGACATACCCGTTACACCCATCCACTGACAGCCCGATTTCTTACCAAGTACACCCAGACATATCTGTCACACTCACCCAAGGACAGCCCCATCTGTTACCAAGTACACCCAGACATATCTGTCACACTCACCCAAGGACAGCCCCATCTGTTACCAAGTACACCCAGACATGTCTGTCACACTCACCCATGGATAACCTCATCTGCTACCAGGTACGCCAAGACATATCTGTCAAAACCCACCTCATCTGTTATCAGGTATGCCCACACACCTGTCATACATGTGATATTTATTTATTTATTTGATTGGTGTTTTATGCTGTACTCAAAAATATTTCACTTATACGACAACAGCCAACATTATGGTGGGAGGAAACTGGGCAGAACCCAAGGGGAAACCCACGACCATCCGCAGTTTGCTGGCAGACCTTCCCAGGGACGGCCGGAGAGGAAGCCAGCTACATGTGATACAATACTGGTCAAACACTTTTACATTAATGACTATGTTGTTGTAATGTGCAGCTCACATTTGACGGAGAAATTGGTGATGGTTTCCACGGAGACATAGCATTAGATGACATCAGGTTGACTCCTGGAGACTGTGTCAACTTTACCATGATGACAACAACAACATCAGTACCAACTTCCAAGCAGACATTCCGTAAGAATAACTTTACATTCCTTTGCTAAACTCCATAGCCTTTAAGTAAAGTTCCATGATAAAAGTGCTGATGGACATACCTGTGAGATAAGGTCTGGCTGTTATCTTACTGTTTTATTCCCCTGTATCTATAGCTTGTGTTGATTTAACACATAGTCTGAATTTTGTGGCCTTGTCTCCATACCTGTAATGTTCACCTTGAAATTTAGTTCTCCTGTTGATGGTAAAATAAAGTGCTGGAATAATAGTGCTGAGTCAAAATGAGCCTTTCATTTTTTGGAGTTACATTACTTGTGTATTACGTTAAATTTAACAGTGGAATTCCTGGTGTCAAGGACTAATTTGTTTTGGCTGAACATTACAGCACCGTGTATTTATGCTTATTTTTGAATTTTGTTCATTTATCTATTTGAATCATTTTCTTCACTCTTTATCTTTTAGGAAATGTAACCTATTTGGTTGATTCTTAATTGCGAAAAAATCTTATTTAATTCACCAGCACCTATGATATTCAACTGTGACTTTGAACAGAAGACAATATGCACTTGGCAGCAAGACTCAACAGATAGGTTTGACTGGACACTACAGAAAGGACAAACAAGCTCTAAGAAGACAGGCCCAGAGTTTGACCATACCACTGACACAGATAAGGGTACGTGAATTTGTATGGTGTGTGCATATTTTACTCCAATAAAACAAGTCATTATCTAGTGTATATCTAGAACAGCATTTTGGTTTGAAACGAATACAAGCATAAATATTTTTTGCAGGGAACAGATTATTTGCATTTTATAACAACATATGTATTTCCTGACATTAACTTGGCTGTGGTTTAATTTTTTTTTTCCATATTGACACAATTCTAGGCTACTATGTGTACATAGAAGCCAGCCATCATACTGCCAATGATACAGCACGCCTGATAAGCCAGAGCATGATGGTGGACAACATGGGCAAATGTGTGAAGTTCTGGTACCATATGTATGGACGACACATCAGCCAACTGAATGTCTATGCTAAACTCGGTGAGACATTTGCCATTACTTATATACTGTTTGACTTTTGACACACTTAGCTTTACATGGCAGGTAAAAGCCGAATGGTGGAGATACTTAGCTTAAAATTATTGAATGCACAGGGCATTGGTTTGGTTCCAGCTTCAGTTTTGAGATTCCAATGTCTCCAGTGTTCTCCTTGTTGGAAGTAAGGTTTGGTTGGCCTTACATAAGGGATCACTGTTCTGGATTAAAATCTGTGTATCACATCTGAAAAGCTCATCAGTTCCTTGGTGATTTTCTGTGGGCAGCCTGGGTGTCCTCTGCACACAAACTTAGCTGCTCTTAAAGTGATAACGCCTTGAGTTTAGCATTAAACCCCAATCAATCAGTCCTCAGTTTACATTCTGAAAATATGAAATATCAATCTATAATTTGTTTTATTGTGTGCATACATATGTACATATATGTTTGCTCCTTTTCTTTGATTTCTACAGGAGACGTACTCAGTTATCCTGTGTGGAAAAGAGTTGGTAACCAAGGAAACCAGTGGAAATACGGCAGTGTCTACCTGACACCGGACACTGTCCCTGTGTTGAGCTCTGGGAACTCTGTCCCTGCACAGACCACTATCTCGGTGAGGACAGGCTACATTTAGTCTGAAAACATATCACTCTCAAGTGTATGGTTCAGTTGTTTGAAATCAACTATTTCCTAGCGCAAACATGTGTGTTAGTACATTACTAACATGCTAAATCAGTCTGTGGCACAAGGCTGATGTAACTACAATAACTTGTACATCTGTCCATGTCAGTAGAAGTTACAGTAGCTCTAACACCTGTCCATCTATCCATGCCAGTGTATGTTACAGTAGCTCTAACAACCATATGCATGTCCATCTATCCCTGCCAGTATAGGTAACAGTAGCTCTAACAACCCCATGCCTGTCCATCTATCCCTGCCAGCTTTTGTTACAATGGCTCTAACAACATTGTGCCTGTCCATCTATCCCTGCCAGCTTTTGTTACAATGGCTCTAACAACTCTGTGCCTGTCCATCTGTCCGTGCCAGTATATGTTACAATGGCTGTAACAACATTGTGCCTGTCCATCTGTCTGTGCCAGTGTATGTTACAATGGCTCTAACAACATTGTGCCTGTCCATCTGTCCATGCCAGTATATGTTATAATGGCTCTAACAACACTGTGCCTGTCCATATGTTTGTATGAGTATATGGTACAGTTGGCCATGTACCTTCCACATTAACTGCTCTGAATATCTTCATTCACTAATGTGGAACTTGGTCATGTCGCCTGCGTTGTTCTTAAAGTCCCAACGCTGTAAGCCACAAAGAGAGGTCTGTTGTGGTCTTAAAGTACTTCTGAATTCATATCGCCGTATTATGCGGGAGTAATAAAGACCATAACATCGCAAATAACACAAATGTAACCAACACATCCACTCGGACAGCATCAGAAATTCGCTAAATGCCATTTTTGAATCACATGACTCTGTGGCTATGGTGGACTGTGCACACGGGAACGGGCCAGGTTAGTAAATGGAAGAGCACAGATCTGTTTTTCTGAAAGCTTAGTTGGCAAGAATGAAACAGATCTCAGATCTAATGGTACAGTAGCTCTAACAACACTGTGCTTGTGTATGTGTGAGAATCGGTTACAGTTACTGAAACACCCCTATGCTTGTCCATCAGTCAGTGCAAGTAGATGTTACAGTAGTTCTAACAACACTGAGGCTGTCTGTATGCCTGTGTTAGAATAGGTTACAGTAACTAAAACAACCCTATGCTTGTCCATCAGTCAGTGCCAGTATATGTTACAGTAACTAAAACAACCCTATGCTTGTCCATCAGTCAGCGCCAGTATATGTTACAGTAGCTCTAACAACCCTATGTTTGTCCATCAGTCAGTGCCAGACAGCCCTATGACATTTTCACTGCTTAGTGGAAATATTACCATTATTTCTTGTTGCTTGCTAACGGCATGTTTCTTTGTGTGGGTGGGTCAGGTGGTGTTTGAGGGTGTAATCGGGGCTGGTGCTGCTGGGGACATTGGTTTGGATGACATTGCTGTTAATGACGGTCCATGTCCCACTTCATGTAAGTTTGTAGTGCAGGTTTACATATCATTACAGATCTGTTTTGGTGAAGTAATTTTCAGTTGGTACAATTTATTTCAAATTTGTAATTCTTAATACCAAATTAAAGCAGTAGTACTAATGAAACGCAGTTTTAGGTGTAGTGACACGTTCAATTGTGGCAGAATATGGTTTTATAAAAAATTTTTAAAAAGCTAGTATTAAATACTGTAGCATTCAATTATTACTTATTATAATCGTCATCGTTAGATTAAAGTAAAGCTGTGGACAGTACGAACGTCCATGTTTTTAACACACTGTCTTCTGCATGTATGTTTTTAAAGAAATGTGTAAAATACAATTTTGTTTTGTTTTGTGTATTGTTTCTTCCCTTAACTTTTCAGTGATATATTTATATTTTATTTTATTTTATGTATTGACAGACTCCTGTGACTTTGAGGCTACAGATTTGTGTGGGTATCAACAAGACACAACTGATATATTTGACTGGACAAGAAGCTCTGGCCAGACAAAGTCAGCTGGTACAGGACCAAAGAATGATCACACATATGGCACAGCTGTGGGTAAGTGAACTGTGCAGCGCATACATACATACATACATACAGACATACAGACAGACAGACAGACACACAGACAGACAGACACAGACAGACACAGACAGACAGACAGACACAGACAGACAGACAGACACACAGACACAGTCTTTTTTCCTTTCTTTCTTCCTTTGAAAACACAAAACATACAGTGGAACTGAAAAGAAAACAGGTTCATCAGTCAGCAAACCGCAGAAGGATATTGCCATGACCACAATACATCTTTACCACTAAGAAATAATATGATTGCTTCAATAAAAATTTCACCAAATCCCATGTTACGCCTTTTCAGTGCGCCTTTTCTTAAGGATGTGCAGTCTTCTTATGTCTGGAAATTGAAGGGAATATTTTAACTCAGAAGTGCACTCAGAAAAGGTTGTGTGCATTCAACAAAAGCTTTGTGCACTCCACAAAAGGGTTCTCATGGAAACCTGCCCCTCATGCTTTTAATGGTGTTTCAAGGATGCTTTGTTTTTTTGTTGCTTTCTTGTTGTCTGAAAAGTTTATGTCAAGTTTTAAAAACATATACATGTATATGGTGATAATGATGGTAGCATAACATGAAAATTGGTCACTTCTTTGAGACCTTTGTGTTAAATGTAAAAAAAAATCTGTCGTGAATTTTAGTAGAAACCATTGTTGTGTGAGAAAGCAGAATTTCTGATGAGATTTGCATGTAGTTTTTGAAAATTCTTTCTTTTTGTTTAGGATATTACATGTACATTGAGACATCCCAACCACGTAAAAAGGGTGACAAGGCTCGTTTGGTCAGCCCCACATATCAACCCACCTCAGGCAGATGTCTGCGGTTTTACTACTACATGACTGGCAGGTCGATGGGATCATTAAACATTTATGTGAGAAAGGACGGAAAGCTGGGGCAGCCAGTCTGGAGCAGGTCTGGGACCCAGCCAGATGGATGGTGGATTGGTCAGGCAACACTAAACAGTGATGTAGACTTTGAGGTAAGGATTATTTTATAGAGCTTCTCAATAAAATTTTAAAATTCATACTTTACTTTCATACTTTTAAATTCATGCTGAAATTATTAATGGCTTCCGAATTATTACCTGCTCTTATTGTTTGTAGAAGTGGAAGATATTTTTTTTCGCTACACTTATAATTTTGCATTTACGTAGTGTTATTCAGTCATGTTGATAAACTATTGATTTTGATTGTTTTTTTTTCCCCCTGAAAGATCGTATTCGAAGGTGTTCGGGGGCTAAGTGGACTCAGTGACATCGCTATTGATGACCTCCAGCTGCAAAATGGTGCCTGCCCAGACCCTGGAAGTTGCGATTTTGAGTCCAATTTCTGCACTTTCATCAATGATGAACAAGGAGACGACTTTGATTGGTTGAGGCACCATGGTGGGACGGGAACTAAAAATACTGGGCCCACAGTTGATCACACATTAGGAAACAAGGAAGGTACAGTGCTATTTCTGTGTTAAATCACTTGGTTTGAGAACTTGAAAACGTGTTTTGTTTGTTTCTTTATGATACATGTAAAATAAAAATTGAATATGTTCCATTGATCAAGTAACAAAACTAATTATTGCTGTTTCTATTTTCCAGGTTACTATGTGTATGTGGAAGCCTCGGCCCCTCAGCATACAGGGGACAAAGGAGTTCTACGGTCTGAGATCTTCAACCCAGGACAGGACAGGTGCCTTTCCTTCTGGTACCACATGTTTGGTAACAAGATGGGCACGCTGAATGTCTACATTGATGAGACAGGCTCCCCAGATTTGAGGCAACTATTTCAGTTCAGGGGTGCACAGGGGAATAAGTGGCAACAGGAGCAGGTGACAATCAATGGACAAAGCGACTTCTCTGTGGTCTTTGAAGGGATCATAGGTTCTGGACTGGCCAGCGACATGGCCCTGGATGATATCCAGACAACGGCTGGCGCGTGCCCAGAGCCCTCAGCCACACCTGCCCAGTTTGATTGTGGCCAGGGACATTCCATAAGTTTAGACAAAGTCTGTGACTTCCAACCCAACTGCCCCAATGGAGAAGATGAGATTGGATGTGGCAACTGCACCTTTGAGGCAAGCCAGTGTGGCTGGAAGGACCTTAGCAAGGGCTCGTTTGCCTGGGCTGCTGGCAAGAACGGCACAGCCAAGTCCAATATGGGCCCGTCCACTGATCACACTCTCGGCAATGCCAAAGGCGTTTATATGTATGTGAAGGGTAATTACGGCAAGTTCAACGACCTCGCAGCATTTGTCAGCCCAGTTCTGCACCAGTCCTCATCCACTTGCCAGCTGAAATTCTACTATCACATGTACGGCCGATCTATTGGAATGCTATCAGTTGTTGTGCGAACTGGATACAGACTTACAACTGTTTTCAGAAAATCTGGCGATCAAGGCAACAAGTGGAATTTTGGTGTGGTGAATATTGGGAGAATCAACCGAGACTTTCAGGTCATCATACAAGCAAAGAGATCCTTCTCAGTGTTTGGGGACATGGCTATTGATGATGTTAGTTTAGTGAACTGTGCCTTGCCTCCTGTGGAGACCAGCTGTTCTTCAGCTCAGTTCCGATGTGACAGTGGTGCCTGTGTGGACAAGCTCCGCGTTTGTGACTTTGTGGATGACTGCGGGGATGACAGTGACGAGGCAAAATGTTCCATGTACGTGTCCCGCTGTGACTTTGAGCAGTCCCTCTGTGACTGGACACAGGATTCAAAGGACCAGTACAACTGGATGCGAATAGCTGGAGCCACAAAAACACCTTTGACTGGCCCCACCCATGACCACTCTGTCGGACTGGTGACAGGCCATTACATATATGCCGAGTCATCCTATCCTCACAAGAAAGGAGACAAAGCCAGGATAGTTAGTCCCGTGTGGCAGCCAGCCGTCAAATCTGATGATTGTGTCTTCAGCTTTTATTACCACATGTATGGTGTAAATACAGGCAGTTTGAATGTGTACACCAGGGTTCAGAATGGAGGCTACTATACCAAAGTGTGGAGTAAGTCGGGAAACATCGGGGACACCTGGACTAAGGCCACTGTGACTCTGACTAGCAACAGTAACTTCCAGGTTCTTGTGGAAGCAATAAGGGGAGCCAGCGCTTATGGGGATATTGCCTTAGATGACACCACGTTTTCTACAGGTTGTAAGAATACAACAGGTGTAACATTGCCCACACCTATTACACCAGCTACATCTGCACCACCAAGCTATCTACCATGTGGGGAACAGTCGTTTTACTGTGAGGATGTGACAAGGGCATGTATACCCAAATCAAAGGTGTGTGACTTTCATCCCGATTGTCAGGGTGGCAGTGATGAGGTCAACTGTGGACCATGTGACTTTGAATCCGATCAGTGTGCCTGGGACGATGTGAGTACGGGCAGGTATGACTGGTCTCGCCACCAGGGGGCCACGCCCAGTAAACAAACCGGACCTAAAGCTGACCATACAAAAGGCAACTCCAATGGTTATTACATGTATGTGGAAGGTGCTAATGGTGAGTTCTTCACAACTGCAGTGTTGCGCAGTCCAGTCTTGTCAAACTCATCTGGCAACTGTGAAATGTACTTTTGGTATAACATGAATGGCAAAAATGTTGGAACTCTTCTGGTCACTGCAATTGTTAATGGACAGAAAACTATCTTGTGGCGAAAGACTGGAAATCAAGGTATAAAGTGGGTTAAAGGAACAGTTTACATCGGAGAAAAGATGGGAAGCTTGACTAGTAGTTTTAATTTGCAGATCGAGGTTCTACCAAGAAGAGGATTTTCTGCATCCCAGACAGATGATATTGCCATTGATGACATTTCTTTTGCAAATTGCAACCCTAATATTGTCCCTCCAAATGTTACATGTGACTTTGAAACAGACTTGTGTAACTGGAATCAAGCATTGGATGATGTATTTGATTGGACAAGGACAAACCAATCAACACTGACAATCAGCACAGGTCCAACCTCTGATCATACAACTGGGTCAGGGTTTTTCGTCTACATTGAGACCTCAAAACCTAGAAAACAGGGAGATGTAGCTCGTCTCGATTCTGATCCCCTACCCCCAACATCAGTAGAAGGCTCTTGTGTTTCCTTCTGGTACTACATGTTTGGTTCTGATATAGGAAAATTGGATGTTTATCTTGAAAATGCCCAGAACAGGACACTGTTCTGGTCCAAAACTGGAACACAGCTCGATGGCTGGATGCAGGCACAGAGAACTGTGATCTCTGCTGTGGAATATCGTTTGTCGATAGAAGGGATGGTGGGCAAAGGGGTTCATGGAGACATTGGCCTCGATGACATCAGGGTTGTGCCTGGTGAATGTCTAGGAACTGATACGTGTGGATTTGAGGAAGACTTCTGTCAGTGGAAGCAGTCATCGCAGGATGACCTTGACTGGAAGCGAGGTCGTAACGGCTCAGTAACGATTGGAACAGGACCCTCTGTGGATCATACTTTTGGCTCAGATTCTGCCTATTTTGCTTATCTTGACACGTCATCACACACAGCGACCAACCAAAGAGCCCTTTTACAAAGTGCCACCTTACCAGCTGAAACAAAGGGCTGCTTCTTGTTCTGGTACCACATGTCTGGTGCAGACATTGGCAGTTTGACTGTGTACAAATCTATTGGCTCAGGATTCCCTACCAGCTTGAACACACGGTCAGGGGACCAGGGTAACATCTGGAGGCTGGCTAAGGTCAATCTAACCCCGGCCCCCAAACCATACTCCATTGTCTTGGAGGCCAAGAAAGGTGCTGGTGGCCACGGAGACATAGCTGTAGATGACATGTACCTGTCTGACAGACCATGTCCACAAGATGCCGTCTGTGACTTTGAGCAAGATATGTGTGGATGGACCAATGATTTAGTCAATGACGATTTTGATTGGTTGCGTGATAGAGGCGGCACTCCAACCCTTTTTACTGGTCCTTCAGTTGACCATACAACCAACACAGGCAGTGGGTTTTACATGTACATTGAGGCATCACACAGGAGAAGAGGTGCTAAAGCCTGGCTTGTCAGTGACCATGTACATGTAACGCCTGGAACAGACAATTCCTGCTTTACCTTTTGGTACAACATGAATGGAGCTGGAGTGGGTTCCCTTAATTTGTATACCAGAGTGAAAACAAATTCACCGGTACTGAAGTGGACTTTAAGTGGGAATCAGGGTAATGTTTGGTCGAGAGCTCAAATCCCTATCCACAGCAAAGATGAGTTTGTGTTTATCTTTGAAGGCATATATGGAGGAAATTATACCAGCGACATAGCTATTGATGATGTCTCATACAAACAAGGCAACTGCTCATCTTCTGTGACAGTAACAACACCACAGCCACCAACAATCCCCACCACAAGCAAGCCAACCATGTACGACTGTACCTTTGAGCAAGGTTTCTGCAGATGGACCCAGGACACTAAGGACAGTTTTGATTGGACAAGATCTACAGGAAGTGTACTCGGGAGAACTCCACCTTTTGATCATACTTTGCTCAACAACAAAGGTCATTTTGCTCAGATTTCTGCATCAGGCCGTTCAGCAAATGACTCTGCCAGATTGATCAGTCCACTAATTAATGGTAAGGGTGGATTCTGTATGAGATTCTGGTACAGGATGTACGGACCTCATATCAGCCGCATGTCCCTGTATACACGAGTGAAAGGAGGCTCTAAAACTGATGACCGCATCTGGACCCGTATAGGGGACCAGGGTCTGGACTGGAAGTATGCTCAGGTACACATCAAGACAACAGGATCTTATCAGGTAGTGATTGAGGGCCAGGTGGGCACTAACTTTGATGGAAGCATTGCCATTGATGACATTACAGCTAACCGTGGTGGCTGTCCACTTTCGGCAGTATGTGACTTTGAGGATGGACTCTGTGGTTACACACAGGATTTAAGTGATAAAACAGACTGGGCTCTACAAACTGGCAACGGCACAAGAGGTCCACATAGTGATCACACATTAAGGACAGCAGAGGGTAGCTATATGTTCCTTCCTTACAATAAGAAACACCAGAAAGCCAGATTAGACAGTGCACCCCATTCCCCGACCACAGGCTCGTGTCTCCAGTTCTGGTACTACATGCCAGCAGCTGGTGTATTCCAAGTGTACACAAGGACAGGGGATAAACTAGGATCACCAGTGTGGACAACAAAGGGAGCTCAAGGTCAGGACTGGCATGTAGAGCAGATTAACATTCAGTCTCCTCTCAACTTCAGGGTAACGTTTGAGGGCAAGACAACAACTGATATAGCAATTGATGACATAGCTTACAATACTTCACCATGTTTACCGGCAGGTAGCTGTGACTTTGAACTTGACATCTGTACGTGGCACAATGTGCAGAGTGGAGATAACATTGACTGGGAACGTATGAGCGGCTCAACTGCCACTCGAAACACTGGTCCCAGGACTGACCATACTCTGAACAACACCTATGGCACATACATCTATATGGAATCATCACCTCCACAGAGAGCTGGGGACAAAGCCTGGCTTCAGTCATCCGTGTTTGATACAGCTACAAGGTGCATCTCATTCTGGTACCATATGAGTGGCAGGTCACAAGGCAGTTTATCGCTGAAGCTCCTGCTGTTTGGATCTCCAAGCCCTACAGGTGAACTCCAGACATTGTGGACGAAATCTGGTCAACAGAGTGACCAGTGGCTGCAAGCCAACCTCACAGTCACTAATGTGTCCAGCAGCTATCGTTTCTTGTTTGAGGGTGTTGTGGGAAGTGGTGCTGAGTCTGATATTGGTCTTGATGACATTGTGGTGTCCCCGGGTGCTTGTAAAACTGTATCCAAACCATCATGTGCCTATATATGCCCGGGCGATGGTCTCTGTCTGACCGACTCCCAAGTCTGTGATTTTATTAGTGATTGCTCAGATGGCAGTGATGAAACAAGTTGTGGCTACAACTGTAATTTTGATGACCAAATGTGTCAGTGGAATAACACATATAGCGGATCGTTTGTATGGAGAAGGTTCCGCGGTGCCACTGCGGACAAGAACACCGGACCATCTGTGGACCACACCAAGAACAGTGCTAATGGATACTACCTGTATGTTGATGCTAGCAAAGGTTTATCTGCCTCAACAGCCAACTTCAAGAGTCCTGTACTGAAGCAGGCGTCATCTCTGTGTCAGCTTAGTTTCTGGTATCACATGTACGGCGCTGGCATCGGGAAACTGGCTGTGTTCTACCAGGAGCAGGTGAGGAGGACGGAGCTGTGGATGCGACAGGGCGACCAGGGACAGAGATGGAACCATGCCATAGTGCCTATCAGCAGGGTCACTACACCATTCACTTTGGTCATCTCAGCAACCCGCACGTTCAGCTCTTTAGGGGACATCGCCATTGATGATATTGTGTTTCAGGGGTGTGCACTTCCACAACCTCAAGATAGTTGCAAAACTAACCAGTTCCAGTGTGATAACAAGGCCTGTATAGATATGAGTCGCAAGTGTGATTATACAGATGATTGTGGGGATGGTTCTGACGAGTCTCCTGTTACCTGTGCAAACGACAAGTACATAGGTTGCACATTTGAAGATAACGGACTCTGCATTTGGAGTCAGATGACTGATGATGACTTTGACTGGACTCTGACTCACGGCTTGTCAGGAACGATTGGTTCAAGTCCATCTAGAGATCACACACTGAATACAGCAACAGGTCGCTATCTGGTATTGGATGCTCGCCTTCCACATCGTCAGGGACAGACAGCTCGTTTGGTAAGCAGTGCCTTCACTGTGGCCCAAGGATCTCAGTGCACGATGAGGATTTACTATCACATGTATGGGGCTGATGTGGCATCACTGACTGTCTACACACGTGTTAGTGTCAATGGCAAACTGTCTAAGGTGTGGCAAAAGACTGGACAGGTAGGAGCCTTTTTTGACCGGGCAGAGATTGCTTTAAGTTCCTCAGGCCCCTTCCAGATTGTCATAGAAGGTGTTGTAGGGAAAACATACCTAAGTGACATCGCTATAGATGACCTGACCTTCACCCTGGCTGCAACCAGTACAGTGGAGCTATCCCTACAGTTTTACCCCAGTTGACCCCATCAACAACACCTAATCCTTGTGGCCCATCCTCATGGCAGTGTAGTGACAAATCTAGATGCATCAACTCTACCATGAGGTGTGACTTTACCATGGACTGTGCTGATCAAAGCGATGAAGAGAATTGTGGAGTATGTAACTTTGAGACATCTCAGTGTGGCTGGGAAGACAACAGCGCAGGTATTTACAGGTGGGAAAGGCATCAAGGTTCCACACCTTCTCCAGTCTCAGGCCCTGCGTCTGGCTATGATTATACCAAGTGGTACATGTTTGTAGATTCTACAAAGGGTGCTGTGTATGGCAGAGCTGATTTGGTATCTCCACTCCTCGGATCAGTCAGTGCCACTTGCGAAATTCGCTTTGGCTATCATAAGAAGGGTGACAGCAAGGGAATAATGAGACTTTATGCAGCTCCCCCAGAGATCAGTCCGACCAGTTTGCTCAAAAGAACTTTGCTGTGGTCTGCATTTGGAGATCAAGGGGACTCTTGGAAATCTGCTTCAGTTGGCATTGGCGAATACCCTCAAGGAGTGAGGCTTGTTTTTGAAGCCATTCATATTCAGTCTGCTGGAGACATGGCCATTGATGAGATACTTTTTGCTGGTTGTAACCGCCCGCAACCAACAATCTGTAGTGACTCTCAGTTTTCCTGTAAGGCTGGAACATGTGTGGACCAATCTCTGGTCTGTGACTTCCAGGATGACTGTGGTGATAGGACTGATGAAAAGAACTGCGGTAGTTACATGGAGAGATGTGACTTTGAGTCTGGTTTTTGTCATTGGACCCAAGAAGATGAAGATGACTTTGATTGGAAGCGAGGACGGGGTAACACACAGGCAAGTGGATCAGCACTGGACAGAGACCACACCTATAATAACCAGTCAGGTTCCTTCATCTACATTGACAACCCTGCACCCAAGCAAACTGGGGATTTACGAGCCCGTTTGAACAGTGTGGTGTTTCAACCTGCTCACTCTGGGGACTGTCAGATGAGATTCTTCTATCACATTGTGGGTGCTCACGATAAAGGTGTCACTGTGTCGATGAGAACAGAAGATGGAGGAGAGCTGGTGCCGCTGTGGACAATGAGGCAGACCAATTCGGATGAGTGGAAACGTCAGACTTTGGACCTGATTTCCAACAAGAACTTCGAAGTTGTTATAGAAGGTGTGAGAGGGGAGCTGTACAAAGGGGACATCGCCATTGATGACATCTCCTTCACTCCAAGCTGTAAGGTAGCTCTGAGAGCAACTCTACCGCCTGCCTCCCTGGTAACAGTCACACCCTCAGTCTGTGGAGCAAACAAACGCCAGTGTGCCAGTGGAGAGTGTCGACCATCCTCTGACTTCTGTAACTTCAGACCAGACTGCTCTGACAAGTCAGACGAAACTATGTGTCCATCAGCATGCAACTTCGAATCTGGAGACTTTTGCCATTGGACAAATCCAACTGTAGGTGATGATTATGATTGGAAGATTTCAAGTGGGGGGAGTGTGGCTCAAAGCACTGGTCCTGCTAAGGACCACACGCTGGGGACTGCGGTGGGGCATTATGCTGTCATCAGCCCACCCTCTACAGATGCCCAAAGCAAGGCCCGACTCTTCAGCCCACTGTTCATGCAGGCTGGGTTAACATGTAACGTGTCATTCTGGTATCATGCCTATGGTAAGAGTGCAGGACAGGTTAATGTTTACCTGAGATCAGGAGGCAGAGAAAGACAGGTGTTCAGTGCTTCAACGTCCCCATTAGATGTTTGGAAACAGGCTCAGATACCTCTCCCCCAGTGTGCCTCAGAGTTCCAGGTGATTATTGAGGGTGTGCTTCGATCTGTCTCCCCCAGTGACATTGCTGTTGATGACATCATGTTCCAGGATTGCGAATATGATCTGCCCCCAGCCAAGTGTCTGTTAGGTCAGTACAGCTGTGCTAGCGGACACTGCGTCCCTCAGGACCTCTTGTGTGACTACGAGACAGACTGCTGTGATGCATCGGACGAGGCTGATAAAACGTGTGTGTTGTACTACCAATGTGACTTTGAAAAGGATACATGTGGCTGGAGACAGAGCAAGGATGATCAGTTTGACTGGACATTTAGCAGGAAACCAGTCTCCTCATTCAACCCTAGTCTTCAACAAGACCACACCACTGGGTCTGTAGAGGGTAGGTACCTGTGGTTGGACGCCTCCTCCCCTAGGGTGCAGAATGACACCGCCCGTTTGACATTGTCCCTGCCCAAACCTTCAGGAACATGTGCTCTTAGATTGTGGTATAGGATAAATGGACATCATGCTGGGACTCTGAACGTCTACACAGTAGGATTCGGCAGCCAGGAACAGTTAATGAGCTCCATAAAGGGCGACCAGGGGAAAACATGGCAGAGACTTGAGGTTAACTTACCAAGCACCTCAGCCTTCGAGGTAATCCTAGAAGGGGTTGTAGGAGTGGGCTGGATAGCTGAGATGGCCATTGATGACATCTCCTTCACCCCTGGTTGTGGATTGCCACATACAATTAACTCTCTAACCCCTTCCATTCCCACCACCACAGGAAACTGTTTGCCTAACCAGTTTGAGTGTGGAGACCACACCTGCATAGACATCACCAAGAAGTGTAACTTCCAGGTTGATTGTACAGATGACTCTGATGAAGGAGGATGCCCATTCCTGTGTGATTTTGAGAAAGACAGCTGTGGCTGGGGGGAAACTGTAGTGGACAAGTTAGACTGGACGAGGGGCAGTGGAAAAACGGCAGAGGATGGAGAAGGGCCGACTTACGATAATACATTACGGACATCCAGCGGACATTACATGTATGTAAAGGACATCAACCCTGGAATGCTGAATGGGAAAACGGCAGAATTGAAGAGTCCTGTGTACATCACTGCCAGTGCTGACTGCAAAGTTCAGTTTGCCTATTACATCTATGGATCAACTCCTGTAACCTTGTCACTGTACATGCAAACTGGCACGGAGCTGACCAACCTGTGGAAGAGCTCTGTCTATAAGAGTGATTCCTGGAACACCATCACTGTTGGCATCGGCAGAAGATCCACTTTCTTCACACTTCTCATCAAAAGAGAGTTCAGCGAGACATTTAACGCTGAGATAGCCGTGGATGACATCAAGTTTATTGACTGCGCTCTTAACCCTCCTATGGAGTACTGTCCCTATCCTCGATTTCACTGTACAACATCAAAGTCATGCATTGACAAGGATCACCTGTGTGATCTGGTAGACAACTGTGGGGACAACTCTGACGAGACTTCAACCACCTGTGTTAGCTACAAGCAGTACAACTTTGAGTCAGGGATTGGAGATCTCATACAGGGACAGGACGGAGTTGAGGATGACTTCAGCTGGTCCAGGAAACAAGGCAAAACTCCAACAGTGCACACAGGGCCCTCTGTAGATCACACCCTGGGGACAGGCGATGGTTATTACATGTACATTGAGACATCTCGTCCTCAGAGGTACAACCAGAAAGCATGGCTCCTCACTCCACCCATCTTTGCTACCCTGAAGTCGGACTGCAAGCTGAGGTTCTACTACCACATGTTTGGTCAGCACGTGAATGAGCTGAACGTCTACTACCGCCAGTATAACAGTGGCCCACCTACGAAGCAGGTGTTGAATTGGGCGGGTTCACAAGGTAATTACTGGATTCAGGCAGTGATCCCTCTGAAAATAAACACGAATTTCCAGCTTATCTTTGAAGCCAAGGTTGGAGACAGTTTCCAAGGAGATATTGCCATAGATGATGTGAGTTTCACTCCTGGATGTAAGTTTGGTGCTTCACCCTTGCCAACTCCACCCACCATCACTACAGTGACCCCTTCCTCAACAACAAGTCATCCTAATAAATGTGACCCACAAACACAGTTCAACTGTCGCTCAGATGGTCTGTGTATAGGCCTGGAGAAGAAGTGTGACTTCCACCCAGACTGTGCTGACAAGACGGATGAGTTTGGATGCAGTAAGTACATGTATTCCAACCATTTGCTTGCTCTTTTAAACAAAAGATGATAAAAAAAGAATATGATTGTGGTTAAGGAGCTCAAGATGTGAAAAAAAACATTTGTTCTACATGTAATCAGGACCTTTTTTTTTGTGAGACATCCTGGAAACATTTTGATTTTTAGATTTATTTAAATCTTCATATAAATTTTGCGAAATTGACATGGTCTAACTGGTTCTGTGGTAAAGAGTATTATTTTTGTGTTTAATCCTGCAGCTATCCTGACTAGATTGGTATGAGTGAAATGTTTCTGAGCGTGACTTATAAAATCTAAAAATAAATAAATTTTATGACATTCCTTTATCTTTGCAGCTCTACCGCAGTGCTCCTTCACAAATGGTGACACCTGTGGATGGCAAATCAACAGCACAGTGTCTAACAATCCAGACCAGGTGTACCATTGGCAAGCTGACCAAGGTCGCACCAAGGCAAACACAGACTACCGGCCATTACGTGACCACACCAAGGGCTCAACCTCTGGCTGGTACCTGTGGGCAGATAGCTCCCCTGGAGCACGTCACGACACCACTGAGCTGGTCTCCTCCCAGATTGGCCAGACAGGCCCACACTGCACCCTCAACATCTGGTACTACATGAATGGGCTGAGTACTGGTGAACTTCACGTGTACATCGTCACAGGAACCAAAAAGACACAGGTGTGGATGGAGTCTGGTAACCTTGGAGACTCCTGGAACCAGGCCTTGGTGTTTGTGGGCAGTCAGATGCATGCTCAGCTGGTCATTCAAGCCAACCGTGGCTGGTCGTACCGTGGAGACATCGCAGTAGACGACCTGGCGTTCATAAATTGTGACGTGCCACAGGTGTCCCCTGATGGATGTAAGGCAGCTGAGCACCACTGTGCCAATGATGTCTGTATCGACCCCTCCCTCGTCTGTGACTACGCCAATGACTGCGGTGATTTCTCGGATGAAGATGTGAGTAGATGCTGTTACATGATGCTATTAAGTGGAAACCGGCTTGTTTTACTTACTCAATACCAATAACCTTGCATGCAGTTTAAAAAGGCTGAGTGTTGTTGTATTTGATTAAGGACTTGAGATTGCCTGTTGATTTAGCCCTATTCATTGATGATGGTGAAGAAACCAGTGGACATTCAAATACCATATGTACATATGCCACCCATACACCTGACTGCCGTCATAGAAGTGAATAATTCTTGAGCATTGTGTTCAACACCAATCAGACAAATCAATTTATATGTGTGCATATATAAAATTATGTTAGCAGTATAGATTATTGTGTGTAAATTGTACTTCACTGCATTTGAATACAAATTAAATACCAGTACCATCGATTTCTCTGAATTTTCTTTTAATGAAAAAGCATCAAAATAATTTGATTTACTTTTGCAATTCCAGTGCATTTTTAATATTATCTATATTAAATGAAATACTATAGTCACTGTAGTATTGCCAGTGATCTAAAACTTGCAACATGTATCTTTTTATATTGAGGCAAACTAGTTGGGTTTATACAGGAAAGACCTTTTGTTTGTAAATAGATTCTCTCAAATTTGTTTAATAAGTGACGTGTTCAGATGTTGAAATATATTAGGCCTATAAGCAAAGTAAATGTTTGTATGGTGACTTGCAGGAGAAGACCTGTGATTTCACATACAGAAGATGTAGCTTTGAGCATGGCATCTGCCAGGATTGGACAAATGAGGTGGACGATGATTTTGATTGGACGCTGAGACAGGGAATGACCCGCACCGTGGGAACGGGACCATCCACTGATCACACGACCAGGACTCCTAGTGGTAAATCAGACTGAAATTAAATTATCAAAAGTCAGCAGTGGCCAAGCTGGTTAGTGTGACAGCGCGGTGCATTGGCCCAGGAGCCTCTCACCAATGCGGTCACTGTGAGTTCAAGTCCAGCTCATGCTGCCCTCCTCTCCAGATGTATGTGGGAAGTGTCTGCCAGCATCTGCAGATGGTTGCGAGTTTCACCTGGGCTTTGCCCGACCTCCTCCCACCATTATTCTGGGTACCTTCGTATAAATGAAATGTTCCTGAGTATGGCAGAAACACCAATCAAATAAATAAAATAAATCAAAAACTAGCATATTCTTTGTGTACATGTAGCTTGCTTGCACTTGCATACCTTATACCGGAGTAGATTTTATCATCCAAAGATGTATGTGTCTACAAAGTCATCCAACTATTTATTGAAGCGACTTATTCCTCATGTGACAGGATGCTTTCTAGAAGGGAAGTGATATTGTAAAATGAACACCATCAATGTACACTGAAAATACATTCTTGAATTAAGAAATAAAACGTAGTTTGCCATGTTTAAATCACCCACATAATGCACAGCAGACAATTGTTGTCCTCTGTTTGAGAACGAGCGTCCTCTAGCGTATCAAAATATAGTACCTAGATGTTTGATGTTTCGCCATCTCTTTATATCTCATTCACGGGATAAGTGCCAGTTGGCAGCATGATGTCGGTAATGGTAAATATTTCACCTTTAAACTTAACTACCTCACCAATTATATGTGAATTCATTTTACCTTTGTGCTCAGAAAATGTGAGCTGTCAGATTTTGAAGAAAGCAGGCCTTCTGACGGCACAACCCAACCCCCCTGTTTATTAGCAAAATGGAACAGTCACAGTGTCCACGATGAGGACGGCAACTGTGTATAGAAGCATTAATCAAATAAAAAAGAATTAGATCACAATAAGTAGGAAGATAGGGCAAATGTGATGTAGTATTTTCCAAAGGCACCATCTATTACTTGTTTTGATGGACATTCTTTTTTTATTCTTTTTGGGGGTTCATTGTGCACAGCACGTGTGTTTGTGTTTGTTTACATTTTTGTGTACTTGTCTGTTCTTCCAGGAAGTTACATGTACATAGAGACATCTAAACCCAGAAAAGCAGGTGATAAAGCAAGGCTTGACTCCTTTGCTGTCAAGGGAAATTCAAAGAACTGCAGGGTAAATATATAGGTGTCTGCGGAGACATTTATTTTTGCTTTAACACTTTTTATGCTAATATCATCCTTTTTATTTATTTATTTTTTTTAAATCTATACCATGTTTCTTTTTAGGTGCTATTATCTATCATATTAATTTGCATTATTTAATGAGCTTCGTCAAATGAATCTATTAAAGTCAAATGAAACTGTTAAAAAAAATGTTTGTTCCATTTTGATTGAGTTTGTAGTCTTTGTGAATGGATTTAAAAGTATACATGTAGATTGTTACCACAAACAATGATGTTTATGCGTACCTAGTCGTTGACAACCTGTAGACAAACACTAGTGTATTATTTACTATGTATAAATCCAAATGTGATCCTGTAACATCTGGTTTTAATCTTACTCTGTCAGCTGCGCTTCTGGTACCACATGAAGGGGAAGAACATGGGCTCACTGACGATCATGAAGCGATTTGGCTACTTCTCCAATGGTCTCGTCCTTCTCAAGGTTCTTAACACTCAGCTAGATGACTTTTGGTACCTTGCTGACTGCGATCTGACCAACTCTGTGGCCCAGACTGGGGATTACCAGGTGAGGCAATGTGAGGAACAAGGGATTCATGCCAGATGACCTGAAAACTTCACACTAATGAAATTACATGTAATAGCCTATGATAATGTTATTTAACTTCAATGTATGGGATATTTATATGTGTGACAAGGGAGTACAGATGGGAACATGTCATGATATAACATACTTGTCTCCAACTGCAAAGGACTTGGATTGAATCTCGTGTTTCCACTGTTTGGTATAATACAGCAAAAGATCGGTTTTCTGGGTTTGCTTGGGTTACATGCAGGTACAAAGACGTGTCATCAACTAAAGGTGTGCTAGTGGTGAACTAGTTGCAGGTCACTGAGAACCATTAACCTGTTGATTCTGTGGAGTTTTGTGATGCTAATAAAAAAAAAGCCAAGAAAACATTAATTTCATATTGTATTTGTTTATCTGTGTTTTTCTTGACATGAACCATCATAATGCTGGCTTCCTTTCCAATCGTACTTGGGAAGGTCTGGAAGCAAACTGCAGGTGGTTGTGGGTTTCTCCCACCTTAATGCTGGCAGCCATTATATAAGGGGAATATTCTTGAGTGCAGCATAAAACACCAATTCAGTAAATAAATAGACACAAAATATCATTTTTATGATATGAAATTTATTGTAGTTGTTTATTTGATGGGAACAGGTTGTAATAGAAGGAACCCGTGGAGATGGTAACAGTGGAGACATTGCTATTGATGACATCTCTCTCACTCCTGGCTGTGAGAGGGGAGGTAGGCTGACCATTTTATAATTTATTACAAAGTTTTTTACAGATGTTATACTTTATTTTTAACAGAAGTCACAGAATTTGAGACTGCACTATGTGTGACAACTTCCAAACTATTGCAATTTTTGTGTTCTGTATTGTGTTGTGTAGAAATGTTTTTTTAGACGTGATGACAACGTCCCAGTATAACTTGCTGTGGTTGGATTATCCAGTGTATATGACCAGTTTCTCTGTTGTAGGATAAAGATTGATGCACTTTTGGGGCCATTTTGACTGGCAATTTGTTTATCTGCAGCACAACTTTATAGCTGCATTGTATATACAAAATTTAACTAAATTTTTTACATGTCTGTGAGACCTTATCAAAGGTTTCTGGTGTGTGTGTAACCATTTCTTTGTCTGCTTGCAATATTTTTGATTGACAGTTTGTCTTAACTGAATGTTCTCTTTACTGGAAATGTTTGACCTGTATCCCAGGATCTATCCCAGGGCAGCCCACTCCACCCTCCACTACACCGGGCAGCTGTGGGGCGGACAGATTTACTTGCTCTAACGGGAACTGCTACACAGAGGCTCAGCGATGCGACTTCTTTGACGACTGTGAAGATGGCGGCAGTGATGAGAGTAAATGCGGTAAGGATCATTGTGACTTAATGCCCTGCTCAATTTCTGGGATTCAGAAGCATTAGGATTGCTGGAAAACACATTTTTTTCAATGTTATAATGTCATGGTTTCGACTATTTGTGCCTTAACATCATTTGCTTTAAAGTAAAGTATGTACAAAAATAAAAATTATCCACAAAATATTGCTTTAATATTTCTGACTTTCTTTGCAATACTCTTCCTGTATGGATAAGTTTAATTATTGTGCATACTCACTTTACTTACATAAGTAAATTGCAATAGGGCCTCATTTTACCATAAAATGACTGCATAACAATGCAGAAAAATTAAATATTAATGCTGTATCATCATAGCACATCCACAAAAGCCACATATTGCTCGTGGTTAGCCAAAGAGTATAATCAAAGTGGTGCATGTGTTTACATTAATCCTCTTGGTCTTTCAGGATCCAGCTGTGACTTTGAGAAGGGTCAGTGTGGCTGGCAGAACAGTTTACGGGACAGTATGGACTGGGTGCGACACAACGGCTCTACACCCAGCAGGAAAACAGGCCCGTCAGGAGATCACACCACTGGATCTTCTTCTGGTATGGACCACATGTTCCAGATGTCTGAGGAAACACTATAAGCTGGTGGCTGACCTTATACAAGTTACCAGTAACAGATTAGTGCACTAATAGCAAGATCGTGACTTAAACCTGGAATCATATTTTTGTCATCCATTATCGTGCTCATGTCTTCAGTGTGTTGATTTTTTTCTACATTTGTTTGATGTTTTATGCCTCGTCCTAAGTTAGGCAGTTTTACATTGCCAGACACCCAATATACTTGTATATAGGCCAATGTCTAGCTAGCATCCAACCTCCATCCGACTTTGTTTGTGGCAGCTTTTGGATTTCAGACCACTGTTTAAATCAGGGCCTCCTTCTGGGATACAGATTCATCATGTAATGTGAAATCCTGCAAATTTTGTTCAAAATGATAGGACTGACACATAAAACTTGAAAATCTTGCTCTATTGCATGATTTTGTCTCACATATATTTCATGCTCTTCCTCTGATTGGTAGAGACATTTCAAGCTTTTTTGGATTTAGTCATGATCTTGGGATGCCGTCCTGCTTCTTAAAAATCTACCTAGGCATTAAGGCAGGACATGACTGAGTTTTTCTTCCACCTGTCTGTGATTATAGGTAACTACATGTACATTGAGACCAGCGGTCCTGGCCAAGCAGGTGAGGCAGCTTTCCTAGAAAGTGGTCTGTACAAGTCTTCCTCGCCCAGCTGTATGCTGTCCTTCTGGTACCACATGTATGGCTCCTCCATCGGGACCCTCTCTGTGGTGGTCAAGCGCACGGATGGTTCTTACTCCACCCTCTGGCAGCTCAGGGACAACCAGGGCAACAAGTGGATCAAAACTTCTGTCAACATTGGCTCCCAGTCCAATTTTGCTATCCAGTTCAAAGCTATGCGGAAAAGCGGTGTATTTGGAGACATAGCCATAGATGATGTTCTCTTCCAGAACTGTGGAATAGGTGAGTCAGTACCTACAGACTGGCAGTACACAGGCACCCACACTAACATCTGTTCACATCAGCAGGTTTATACATGTAGTGGACACATGTAAAATTTCTGTTCTGTTCGTCTAGTGTTATTTTACATACATGTTTAATGTTCTTCACAGGTCTGCACTTCCTTCCTGAAGAAGAAGAAATAAATGGCTATCTTTTATACCCTAAGCTTTCTTACACTATTGGCTCCCTATCTTACCATATGGTGGATGCATAAGCATATCTCTGTTTTGTTACCAGGCACGCCAGTCAAGTCCTGCCCTACCGGACAGTTCCGATGTGCTAATCATCTGCAGTGTATAGAAGAACGTTACCTCTGTGATCATAATGCTGACTGTAATGACCATTCTGATGAATCCTCTGACAACTGCAGTAAGTATAATGTGGTCTGCAGGGGTAGGCTGTGAGGGAATCACTACAATAACTGTGACTAGGTAACCTGACCGTTGGGAATCAAAATCCTCTGGAATTTTGATCACTAATATTTTGCAGAGCTCTTGATTTATCCATGCTTCACAGTTCAATCTCTCATATGATTATCAACTTGAAATGAGTTGTTCACTGGCATGCTAGAGTTTGAGGTCAGAACGTTCTAAACAACTGCTTGTGATCAGAACATTATGAACAACTTCTTGAGGTCAGAACATTATGAACATCTGCTTAAGGTCAGAACATTAATGTACAGTTGATTGAGGTCAAAACACTATATACAACTGCTTGAGGTCAAACATTGTATACAACTGTTTGAGGTCCAAACATTATATACAACTCCTTGAGGTCAAAATATAATATACAGCTGCTTGAGATCAAAACATATTATGCAACTATTTGATGTCAAAACATTATATACAACTACTTGAGGTCAAAACATAATATAAAACTGTTTGAGGTCAAAACGTTATGAACATCTGCTTGAGGTCAGAACATTATTCTTTCTCTGAGTGTGGAAAAAAACTTTCTCTTTTTTGTGGAAAAAAACCTGCATTTACTTTCACTGAAAACAAAGTTCAGTAAAATACATACATATATTGTCAATTGTACATCTTATGTCAACAGCATTGTGATAAGAGAAATGAATGTGTTGTTGATTTTCTTGTAGGATATAACAAAGGAGACTGTAGTTTCCAGGACAGTACTTGGATGGACTACTGTAGCTGGTCTCAGATGCAAGACGATGATTCTGATTGGTTGTTAGGCTCTAAATCCCAGAAGACAGGCACTGGACCCCCGTCAGATCATTCCTTTACTACCAGTGGTAAGGAGAGCATATTCCAGAATTGCTGCTAATTTCTTTAAATGACCTATTTGTTGTTGAAACATGAGCGAAATTTACTGAGTTAATTGTCCTAAAATTTTTCCCCAAAAGAAGCACATAAAATATTTTTTGGTGTGCTGAAACTTACAGTGATCAGTAGAACTCTGTAAATGTCTACTTTTTCAGGTTACTACATCTACATCGACAGTGCCAAGATGGAAACGGGCTCTGTAGCTCGTGTGGCAACGCCCACTTTCCCAGCAAGCTTTGGAGTCTGCTATCTGAGATTCTGGTTCTACATGTATGGGGACTATAACACTGGACCCTTGAGGGTAGGACTTAGATTTTCATGTTATTGTGTGATATTGTAGGTACATTTTAGTGATATATGTACATGTACTGTTATCACCAGAACAAGAGTTAGTTTTCTGACTGTAACAGTGTTACTGTATGTTCCAATTCTTTAGTACAAGTCATTATTGTCAGATGGCCTGACCTGGAAAAAAAATGGTTACATGTATGAATGACTTTCACTCGCAACCGTGCTGTATTTCTATCAAAATAATTTCGTGGCCCAGTGTTCATAGCGAATGGCAGACTCCAGATGACACCACAAAATTCTTTTCTGATGAATCCAACATGGTTGTGAGTGCAAATACTCAGCAATGGAAAATGTTCATAGTTTCATAAAAATGACTCCCACACACACACCCCATCCCCACTACATTCATAATATAAAGACTTAAAACTAAAACCTGTTATGTACATCCTTCTATCTGCTGTGACGTTACCTGTAGCTCATTAGTGCCTGTGTCTCTCTGCCAGGTGGGGGGCCTCCGTGGCTCAGTTGGTTAGTGTGCTAGCACAGCTTAATGACCCATGTGCCTCTCACCAATGTGGTCACTGTGAGTTCAAGCTTCCTCTCTGGTCGTAAGTGAGAGGGTCTTCCAGCAACCTGCAGATGGTCATTGGTTTCCCTTAGGCTGTGCCCTTTTTTCCCCCACCGTAATGCTGGCCCCTTGTCGTATAATTGCAGTATTCTTGAGTACGGAGTAAAACACCAATCAAATAAATAAATATCTAAATTTCTGCCAGGTGTTCACTCGGACGTCAGACGGTCACCTGCAGCTAATGTGGGTGGTCAGCAGTAACCAGGGCCAGAAGTGGCAGTATGAGAACATCCTGGTGGGCAACAGTCAGCCATTTTCAGTTGTCTTTGAGGCTCAGGTCGGGAAACCAGGCGTGTCGGACATTGCCCTGGATGATGTCAGCTTCACTCCCAGCTGTGCTACTGGCGGTCAGTATCTCCTCTCGACATCTCCTCTTCAGTATAATTTTAATTTGGTCTTACACCATTAGCATTGTACTGTTATTTTTCTTTGTATGTTTGTGAAGGTAACTTGTACATGCTATGTAATAATGCATGGAATTAAGTTGGCACCTGCAGCAGAAATAGCATTTTAAAAGATATAATGAAATTTATTCCTGTTCATTTCTGTACGGTGAAATTGTTATTCTGTTATTATCTGCGACACTACCTAGCAAAAGTACATTGCACCTGGGAATTTGATGTTTCAGAAGTTGATATTGCACCAACGAAAGATGTCATTATGAACTGTAACTGGAACCAATTTTACTGCTCCCCCAAAGATGAGTGTTTCCCCAATAGCTGGAAATGTGATGGAATGGTGGACTGCCCAGATAAGTCAGATGAGCCTCACGCCTGTCCCCCAGTTGTGTCCCCTGCCACAGGTCAGCACTTCAAGAACTGTCCTTTTCTAAGAGCCTTAATTCCCTCTTAATTTTTGCATTTGTTATCTTTTCATTTAATTATTTTTACTACATTTTTGACTGCTTGTATCAAGTATCCAAAATGTACTGTTTACTGCCCTTGACCTGCGAGGTAAAAGAGGAGCCGGTTCAAGACCGGCCTTGGGCAGATAGTACATTCACCAGCTGTCATTGCTTCTTGGGCCTTGGTTGTAATAGGCGTTTGACGATGCATGTGTGGTCCTTTGGGCGGACTAGCTTGTCTTTTCACTAATATGTGTGCATCACATACTGGCAAGTTCTTCAGTAATTTCTTCTGTTATATGTGGGAAGGTGTGTCAGTAGCCTGCAGATTGTTGTGGCCCTGCATGGTTTCCTGTATGTATAAGTAAGGCATTAAGCAACAATTAAATACATGTGAATAAATCAGGAATCGGTGTACATTTTCATCATATTTATTAGGAAGCAAACCTGTTGTCGTGACAAAGCCTGCTGTAACTCCGCCCCCAGTGGTGAATGTATGCGGCCACGGGAGAACATCCTGTCAAGACGGTAGTTGTTTGTCTGGTAACCTTTACTGTGATGGCGTCCCTGACTGTCCCCACGGAGAGGATGAATATGGCTGTAGTATGTCTGTCAAGATTTTTTAATACATAATCCATGTAACTGCAGGATAGACATTTGTTACTACTCAGATTAAAGAACATTAGATGATTACATTGTGATTTACTTTGATTACATTTAAACCATTTTCAATAAGTTTCATACACAGAAAGGAACAATTCAATCTATCTACACAGAAGGTTTTATCATATAAACACATTTACTGGTCCTCTGTAAGCACTCGCATGGTGTAATCAGCCTCCCATCCCAGTTTGTAATCAGTCTACTGTTCATGGCCTAACCATGGTGTACTATTGCTTTGGCAGGTTTAGAGTGTGTGGTGGGTAGTTACTACTGTGGGGCTCTACACATCTGTCTGGAGAACTCTACTCGCTGTGACGGTAATGAGGACTGTACAGACGGCTCAGACGAGGCCAGCTGCACAGGTAAAGTAACAGTTACATCAGGTAGCTCAGAGGGCCTGCTTCACGCAGTAGTTAAAGTGTTATATGCACATGGATACATGTATTACAACACAGTACCTGGCCATGTGATACATGCAGATAACCCAAGCACACATACATTTCAGCAAAAATGACGATTCTTCTTGGCTAAGTTTTGGGCTATGGAAATTTATACTTCAGGTTGAATGTAATGGAATATTAGTCGTGAGTAAAAGTTTATCTGATACACACATACCAAACTAAATTCCCATTCCCCCCAAAAAATCAACTTTTTAACCATATACCAGTATCCTAATGAGAACAAAACTTTCAAACTGCAGTTGGAATGCAACAATGTAGAGAATTGAGGTTTTATTCTGTTCTCTGCATTAGAAAGTTCGACTTCCTGTCTACCAGTGTATATATGTTTTTTCATTGGATCTATACATTTCTGATATCTGTGTTAACTTTGGATGATCTCAAAGACTAGTGGCAGTACCATCACGAAATGCTCTTTTATTTTGTAACAAAGTCTTAACAGCCCCCCAACATGGATATTTACTTTATAGTTGGCCACTGAATATTCATGTAGACCATGGCAGTCTCAGTTAACCTGTTGACATCATACTGAGCACAGTGAAATGTTCTTGTTTCAGCCTGCTTACCAAATTACTGTAAGAACGGAGGCAGTTGTCAGATGTCTGCACATGGACCAGTTTGTCAGTAAGTATTCCCACCAGGATCTGCTTCCATTAAAATTCCGAGAGTATTGTACACCCTAGGTCCTATAATTTGATAATTTTCCCCAGAAACCAGATAAGACACAAAAGGTAAATGAAGACGCATGTGACTTGGACATTGATGAAAAGAACATCATGTAATTGATTTTATGTTCTGACAGCTTTTTTTGTTCTTAATTTCCCGTGTCAACATTATTAAATCATTTTTTATATGATCACAGCATAGGAACTAAGTTGTGTTGGTACATTAAACTTTGGGGTTTTTCTGACACATCAAGGTTATCCTATGACTGGTTTCAAAAGTATTTAGACAATTAAACATTCTGTCAAGAGGTTTAGAATTTGCTTCTTTGTGTCATACTGTATTAGATGGTACTTTTGTCACTGATATTTCACCTTTGTATCATTTATAAAACATGACAGCAATAAAAGGACTATTTCAGATGCAAAGGTCAGTGGTTTACTCTGTGCCCTTGGGTTGTCTCCACACATAAACATGACCGCCAGTGCATAAGTAAGACATTTTTCATTATGGCATTAAAATATTAAATAAACAAATAAATTTCAGGTGCAGCACTTCCTACAATGGACACCGATGCCAGGCCGCCTTACACAGTACACAGGGTCAAGCTGCACAGAAACCAGGAAGCGGTGAGTAAAACTGGCCGATGCCCTTGTGTGAATACCATACATCTGTTAACTAGAAGTAAGCAATGGTTCATTACTCTAAACCCATGGCATTGATACCTCTGATAGTGATGATCAAACTCGCAACACCATCCTTTGCAATTGTAAAATGAGAACTTGTGGACTGGAGATGTTTATACTTGTGGTCTAAATTTCATTGGCTATAACAATTGACTGTTCATAGTACATGTACATTCATAGATAACTATGAATGGAAGCTGTATGTCCTTAATATGTCTGATTGTTTTTTTTTCTCCTGTCTCCTGTTAAGATTATGATTTCGTTCTTATCAGTAATGTGAATTCTGCTTTACATTTAGGAACGTGGAAGGTAGCGGTTGGCATCGTACTGGGTTTGGTGGCATTGATAGGGATAACAGTTGCAACAGTGTTTTATATCAGAAGACGCAAACAACACAGGTATGGAGAGATTTTTGTTTGTGAAGGCTGGAAGAGAAGCTGAAGTCAGTTTCATGAAGTGCACTTAGCCCTATAAAACTTCCACGGAAATGTATGTTTTAGAGATATAAAGGACACCGTGCTGAGCACTATCTTACACTATGTATGCTTCATAAAACCAGCCCGTGATGATATATGATATAGCAATGACTGGGGAACTTTGTAAATGCAGTCTAGTTGTAGCTGATTCATATAAATCATTAGCCCTCTGTAGTTTATTTATTTGTTTATTTGATTGATGTTTTACGCCGTACTCAAGAATATTTCACTTATACGACGGCGGCCAGCATTATGGTGGGAGGGAACAATGCACAGCCCAGGACAAGTCCACGACCATCTTCAGGTTGCTGGCAGACTTTCCCATGTACAGCTGAAGAGGAACCTCTGTAGTTAATTTATATATAAAGAATGCTGGACCACTAATATCACTGGAAAGTATTTTGATCCATATTGTCTTTAATTGAAGCAATTCTTAGCAAACAGATGTATATTTTGAAAAGATGCTTAACAGTACTGTGATTCACTATTTATGATGGTTTTTTGTTTTAATAAATCTTTGTTTGTAATTACAGTAGTCAGTATGGTGTTGGTGGCCCCAGGACTGCAATGGACAACCCTGTATATGGCCTAAATGTACAAGAAATGACTGATGTAAGCAAAAAAACTTGTGAGGATATACATGTATTTGAACTGTAAATAAGTTTATGGTTGTGTCACTGAATGACCATAGCTGAATGTGTAACATTAAATGCCTATTCTATATACCATCAACCATTTACAAGTGAGAGTGTAAGCTGAAAACCAACTTGGATGGGTTTAGCTCACCTGGTGGCCTCTGTAGCCTAGCAGTGCTAGCGCAATATCTTGACCATCACACCAGTATAAGTGTGAGTTCAAGTCTGGCTCATGCAGGTCTTGCTTGGGAAGGTCAGCCAGCAACATGCTATAATTGTAGGTTTCTGCTGGGCCCTGTCCAGTTTCCACCCACCATAATGCTGGCTGCCATCATATAAGTGCAATATTCTTGTGTGCGATGTAAAACACCAATCAAATAAATATCTTTAATCAGGTGGTATAGCTGAAATAATTCAATAAAAACTTTAGAAATATTTGTGCAGGCATAGTAATGGTTTCTGCAAAGCTACCTGTAATTGTGTAATACATTGTATTAATAACATAGTGTACTGAGGGCGTGTTCATGTATTTTGCTGAAAACTCAGTGTGCCACTCATCTTCATCTGTTTTCATGTGCAATTAATGTATCATTATGGGATTGGCATTAATCCAGGCTGCTCTGTTTACAGTTTCAGGCGAGTGATACTGTGGATGCTGATGTTAGTTTTGATTACAGTTCACCATTCCATCCAGTAAGTTCCTATTCACCCTTTGTACACCTTTTGCAGTCTTGTATAGTATGTATACATGTACATAAAAGTACACATATAAGCAATATGCTGTTATTATTTGCATTGTACCTGACAAGGCTCTGGGAACTTCTGATTATTTTTTGGAATTAACAATTTATATTCTGTTGTAGAATATATGCGCCATCTGTGAATTATTTATTTATTTATTTTTTTTCTGCAGGATTCAATGGATGCAACAAGTATAGAAAACCCTGTATACTCCCATTCCTGACGATGAAACACAATCCATGACAAAGCTGTGATATATCAACAAAAACTATGATGACAAAAAACTTCATTTTCTAACATTATTTAATTTTGAAAAGTTAATTTTTACATTTTTGTATTTATGTATTATAAATAAAAGTGTTATATACAATTGACAAATTCTTGTGCAATTTTTGTAATATGAGTGAAAAATATTTAGACATTAACAGCACTGTGCTGGATATCTGAGAGGAGGAAGTGAATACATGTACGTGGAATAGATAAGAGGATTAGCATGACGATATGCTATACAAAGTCTATTCCTTTCATTAAAAACTGTTATTGGTGAAGAACAGATGCATGCAACTGGAATTGAGAGATTCAGTAAAGTCGTCGTGGGTAAAGTCTGTCAGGAGGACTTGGGGTGGATAGTGAGGGTTTGAGAGGGAGAATCTGGGTGGGAGGGAGATAGAGGGGAGATGAATTTAAGTCTGGACTATCACACATCATCCTGCTTGGCTGGGAGGAGGTCTTCAGTGTTGTTGCACTGGACTGGCTATGGTCAACCATCTCTAGAATGTCCATTGTCTCATGCTGGAAGTAGCAACAGTACCATTTCATGTATTTTACAAAGTATTATACATCTCAAACATCAAATATGGTGTTTGACTACTATTATATAAAACAGCCAACTGGCAATACTTCGGCAAGAATGATACCACTTTTACAAGAAAAGCCGTGGTTTCCCTGTATGTTATCTTGCTACCAAGTTCTAGGTGGAGCATTTTCCTAACATCAACAGAGATCCAGATATAAAGCAGTGCATGAACACTGCATTGTGTAACTATAGCAGCGTACATGTAATGGTTAGTATACATTGATGATCAGATAGATTTCACAGGTACGGACTCACCTGGAGTGGATGATGATGATGAAGAGAGGCATCTGGCCACCTGTCTAACCAGTCCTTGTAATAATCCCCGTGGAACTGTGGCATGTACTCTGGGTGCTCGTTCAGTTTGGTTATAACAGCCTGACAATAAACACACAAGGTCATCCAGCATGCAAAAATGTTACATATCAATATTTAATATCACAAATTGAGTTTTTAAACAAATTACCACATGTAGCTAGGATTTGTAGTTCTAAACAAAGAAATACTTTTTGTTACAGGAGTGATTGATTTGTATGAAATTTACTGCCACTGTCACCTTGTAGGCCAACTACAGAAGCAACCAGGTAAAGGTTCTAAGTAACATGCTCCAAGATCACTACTAATACATCTGTCAAAATGTCATGAGGATATGTTGACAGCTAGTTCACTTCTATCAATCCACTGACTCACACCAACAAAACTACTACAACATTAGTGGCATGCCCCAGCTTATGACAAACTACACCTACTAACACACCCATGTGTCACGTGGGTATGTTGACAGTCCACTAATACTATCCAGAGGCACAAATTACTGGCAAACTAGTGGCATGCTACTGAGGTGTTTTTAGCCTATGGTGCACTTGGCAAGGACAAATTTGATTAAAAGTATGACTATAGCTGTCTCAGACAGTTACCTGTTGTGGCCCTGTGTTTTCCCAAGCTGTATGTCCCATGGAAGAGACAGTAGCTGAGGCGAACTGGGGCCTCGATGCCCCATGAAGAAGAGAAGGGTGCAGGTGGTGACTGTGACACCCTGAGGACTGGGATGAGCGGTTAGCCATATCCTGACTCAGGTCATTAAGCATGTCCGAGGTAACTCGTAGGGGAGGCAACCCATGTCCAGAAATATCCACATTTTGTCCTGATCGCTCTAAACCAGTGTTGTGGTGTGATCGGGATGCAATCAGCGAGTCATTGTGGGACAGTAAACTTTTAGCATCAAAGTACTGGTGAATGTCTTGTGACTCTGTGATCAGATTCATGTCTGCCTGCACACACTGAGGGTTGCAGTTGGTGGGGATGTGCAAATGAGGTTGATGGTCCGTTTCCATGTTCACTTCGGTACATTGAGGGGCCTTTAGCGCAGATGTGTCCCCTACAAGTCACAGCAAATCTTTTAAATATTCAATAAAATTAGCACAACAAGCTTTTTAAAATCATTGCACGCATTCCTCAAAGAGTTCATAATGCTTTTCTGTCCTATGTAATAGTCCTATATACAGTAAACAGAGGGTATATTGTGATTGGAAGCTAAATGCAATGTCAGTGATACAAGCGGCCTCAGGCTTTCTGAAGGTTGTATATTTTGTTACACTCAACCAACTTGAACAGGATTGATTGGTGTTTTACGCCGTACTCAAGAATATTTCACTTATACGACGGCGGCCAGCATTATGGTGGGTGGAAACCGGGCAGAGCCCGGGGGAAACCCACGACCATCCGCAGGTTGCTGACAGACCTTCCCACGTACGGCCGGAGAGGAAGGCAGCATGAGCTGGTCTTGAACTCACAGCGACCGCATTGGTGAGAGGCTTCTGGGTCATTCCGCTGCGCTAGCGCGCTAACCGACTGAGCCACGGAGGCCCCCACTTGAACAGGAGGTTTGCCCCTCATGAGTGCAGGGTTAAATTCAAGTTCCCTTAAGCCCAATGTGAAAATTGTAACAAAATTCTAATAATAATGCCATCAATTTAATCTCTTGATTGAGAATAAACATTTCACTGAAGAATACTTAACTATATTATGGCCGTGAGTTTACAACGTAATTTACAAGCCCAAGAGTAAGTGACACATCTTCACTTGCAGAATGAACCCAATGCCTCTTCCATACTGGTGGATAGCACTTGATCTCAAGACCACTTGAATGACCTTACTAGTGCTAAAAAAAGCTTATTGCCACGAAAGACCTAGGAATCTGGAATAGTCCAAGGCCCGGATTAAAAATCCTGTGTGAGTGTGTGAGTGCTTGGGGTTTAATGTCGTACTCAACAATTTTTCAGTCATATGACGATGAAGGAATCCTTATGGTGCATGTACGTGTAATGTGCCTCCTTGTTGCAGGACGGATTTCCACCGCTCTTTTATTTAGTGCTGCTTCACTGAGACGACTTACCGAAGGCAAGTAAGCCACCCCGCCTGAGCCATTATACTGATACGGGTCAACCAGTCAGTGCACCATCCCCTTCATGCTGAACGCCAAGTGAGGAAGTTACAACTTCCTCTTTTAAAGTCTTAAGTGTGACTCGATCAAGGATTGATCCTGGATCTACCGGTCGCGAAGAGGACGCTCTACCAACTGTGCTATCCGGGCAGGTAAAATTCCTGTGTAAGGAAGTGATGCTAAAATTAGCTTTACCACTCATCTGCACGCTTTCCGACTCCCACGTGTATTTATTTGAGACAATTAAATTGTGTGATTCCTGTACCTGCAGTGGGATCTGCCGACAGAAGGCTCTGCATCAGAGATCTCTTGACAGTCACTGACTTGATTGTTCCACGGAAGGGTCTTACTGTAGGTGGGGTCTGATTCTCAGAGTTAGAGCAACTGTTGGAGAAAACATAAACACATCTTATAACGACTGCAAACGAGACAAAAAGTCGCAGAAATACTGGCACACATTCCTCTGGGTTGTTTTGGGTTACTCAGAGCCTTTGATGGACTGTCACCTGCTGTCTATGTCACTTGTTCCAGAATATAATTTAATGTGACAACAGTTCCATCCAATACAGTTGCTGTGTAGAGCATAAACAATTGTCATTCTGCCAAAGTGGATTTTGACACCATGTAACAAGCATGCGTATTTCGAAGGTCATTCATACGTGTACCAGAATGTCTTTCATATAGTTTGGAAAGGTGCCACACAGTAATAGATAATTACTTACTTCTGCTTCATTAATTTACTTAGATCATCTTGTAATTCTTGTAAGTAGCCTGTTGGAAAACAAAGCATTTATTAGTAAACATATATCATTGCAATGCCAGATATATTAAAATAGAGTCAACATAATACTCTGAATATAAAGCCTGTTTTCAGAAAAGAAGAACAGGTGTAATTGTTAATTTCATCCAGGGTTATGGGAAACACAACAGCTTGCCTTAGTCAGTATCCAATCTGACATGTTCATTTGTGTACTTACTACGTTCTACAATTTTCATTGTACCTTTTTTCTGTTACATTATTTACTGTAAATTTATAGTGCAATGAGGATTAAACTTGTAACTGCCACATTCAAATTTAATGCTTTCAATAGAAACATATCCAGGAAAACTGATATTGTCTTTTTGTCTCCATCTCACCATAACTCACCTCCTGCCCAGTGGAAAACTAAGAACAGTTTGTGGAAAACCTCATGTATCAACCTGGTACAAGTAGTAAAATTATGAAAGTGGTGATGGTGGCATTTTCTTGCAAAACTCCAAACAATTTGTTCCAGTGATTATGAATTCTTAAAGACTGAGGTGCATGATTTGTATGCATAACTTACTTGTGCCTGGAAACCATCGTGAGGCCTTAAGGTCAGACAATAATGTCCTAGCTATTATGTCTAGAGGTGGAGACTGCGAACAAAAACAAAATAATTAAAAAGGTATATATTTTTTTTCAAATATCACCTATCAAATGTCATTTTCATTCTCTGAAAGGTTGTCTCCTTGACTTCCTGAAGAAATGAATAGTACGTGTTTTGGAATTCTTGGGGGACGTTTAGGGAAAACCACAGAACTTGGAGCTACAAGACAAACTTTCCCACGTATGACTTGTAGGCCTTCAGATATGTACACCATACTGATGGAAAACAAGAAATCTTTGTAATCATAACCAGTCTGAGACAGAACATCTTAGCTGATTGTTTCATTAGACATCAAATATCAAATAGATATATTGTTTTTGATTAGATCTGGTATGTGGGAAGGCCTGGCAGCAACCTGCAGATTGTCGTGGGTTCCCCTGGACTTTGCCCGGTTTCCTCCCACCATAACGTTAGCCACCATCATATAAGTGGAACACTCTTGAGAATGGCATAAAACACCAATCAATCAATAAAACTGGAATCCGCATGTCCATCACCCAACATTTCCAAGAATAAAACAAAGAAAACTAAGAAAACTTGAAAAGAAATGACAGAATAATGTATTGCTTAGTTTACGTTCATATAGACTGTTTCATGGGCCATTGGGTGTGTGCACTGACTGCACTACTGGTACATCCAGTTTGAATAGAGAAATGTAGCAATCAGAAGAGAATACAGTGCAGATGACATTCCATCACTTCACTATTTAAGTACCTGAACAGGGGTAGTTATGAAAATAATTACTCGATTGTAATTAAACTTACCCGATTGAAATTAAGATTGTAATTAAGCACAAGTTTAGATTATAGGCAAGATGTATACCACGTTTCATGGAAATAGGTTCAGTACTTTAGGAAGGGTTGCATGGACAAAATCTGAAGGGTTTGAGGGTTTATAACAAGTAAATTGATTAGACCTTCATAATAACTGAAACACTGACCTCAGGAAATTCCTCCGTTACCGGTATTGAAACACAAGGTGTAGATTTGCAGGACACAGATGCAATGCTGAAATAACACCAAATCTATATACAAATAGGCAACAAAAAAAATCAGTCAAGTAGGTTAATAATGTAGCAGCTTCTACAGCTCTCAAACAAGTTCCAAGAAATAATTTTTAAAATGAGTCAAACTTACAAATTTAGACACATGTACAAGTTTAGTTGCCTAAAGCTGGCACATTGGCAATTTTGTTATGTAAACAATCCAAACTGGAAAATTTCACAAAACTAATGAATAGTTCACTGACCTGTGTGCGCTGATCCCTAGACTGGATCCTGGAGTGACAACACATCTATGCATCCCGTTATCACTTGTCACTGTCTTACCACATGCAGAGCTATAAAATTATACATTTTTCAGGTATTTTCTACATTATGACCATAATTTTGCTTTCTCTTTCATCACTTTCTAAATTACACAAGTACATCTTACATATAAAAAAAAAAAAACAAATAAAAGTTTCTACTTTTTACTATTCCCATTCCATGTGGGAAATTTATTTATTTTATGTGATTAGCGTTTTATGCGATACTCAAGAATATTTCACCTATACAACGGCAGAGCCCTGGGGTAACCCATGACCATATGCGAGTAGCTGGCAGGCCATTTGGGTAATTAATTTAGCACATTACGAGTATTCTCGGGCGAATCGTTACCTGACAAAGCTAGTGTTTTCTTTGTCACTCAGCAAAAACTGCTCATGGTCCTGGGTCTCATCATCAGCACAACTGTCATTCAAAATCTTCTTTATATCTTCTTGTGCTTGTTTTCTCACAGCCTCTGGTGTGACTGTTTTGATTGGACCTCGGACTACAGACAAACACAGTACAGCTTGTAACAAGATCACCACTGTATTTACATGAATTGTTTACAATAGCATAAGATCTGATATACTTGACTAATTCTTAAGACTTTTTTCCACACCAGAAATGTGCATAAATTGCACTGAAAGTTGGCTTTTTTTATATGCGAAAAGGTTGAGGAAATAGAGTACTTGAATTGATAACAGTGCCCACAGGGTTCATAGAACAAGGCCTTCACTTTAAATGCTAAATACTGAACAATATACATATGTGTATCTATATACACAGCATAAAAAATGCCTAAGTTCATTCATTTCTCATTTAGGGGGTTAGCTGCTGACATATGATGAATTTCATATGATATATGATTTCATATATGATGAATATTTGTAGTACCAGTAATGACTTTGTCATACATACCTCTGTTCACGGTAAAAGATTTTCTTCCTTTACTGAACAGCCCAAGCCGTGCCTGTTAAAAACAACTGAGAAGTTGTATGACAGATAAAATAGTACAGTGTATTTATAAATCAGATTCTTATACACAACTCTACATGAAAACTAACAACTTTACTAAATCAAATGTGTTATGTTCCTAAGAAAATTCAAACAAATAAATGTCTTCAGTTTATTCTAACAAATTGCAGGTTTCACTGTGAAACTTTGCCCTTTGACAAAATACACTTATCCTCAAATATACTGAAGTCAAAATCTCAATAAACTTACAGTTAACCTATTACTTGTGACAACAGATAACGTCTGATTTTTCTGTCCCATATCTGCATCTTTCTGCAAACATGAAGAAAATTAACATACATCATGCGGCCCTTACTGGCTAAGCCATTCAATGGTGACTGTATACACATTTGCATACATGAAATGAGCTATTACCAATGAGCCTCTCATCAAAGCAGTCATTGTTAGTTTAAGTCCAGCTTATGCTGGTTTTCTATTTGGTCATACATGGAAAAGTTTGCCATATGCGAATGGTTGTGAGTTTTTTGTGGCTTCCTCTCCCAAAATTCTGCCTGTCTTCTTATAAGTGAAATATTCTTGAGTATGGCGTAAAACACCAATTATAGGGTTTGTCAAGAGCCTGCTGGCGGATAACAAGAATTCATGTTCTTCTTCTTTATGCAGAAAATTCATCTCTATCTTGCATACATAATTAAAAACACATTGTGTAGAGTGTAAAATATTGAACAAGTAAATAAATAATGAAATAAATCAAAACATCTCACCATAATTATGACCTTATGAGGTGCTTTCATGTTTTGGAGAAGTTTTTCTGTTTTAGTTGCCTGAAAAGAACCCCACATTTTTTCATTTTAAATATTCATTGTATTGGTGTCAGGGTAGCAGGGCTACAGTTCAAGAAAAACAGGTTAAACATATATTATAAAGCACTGGCTCTTTATATTATCGCTAATAAATTTACTGTGAATCTTTAACCTTTTCAAAACTAAAGCAATTTTTTCACTGGAATTAATGCACACAATTATTATGAAAATAATGCTAAAAATGATTTGTTTGTGTTATTAAAGATACCAGCTTTACAGAACTGTCAACATTATTTCTCTAGACTCCATAGTTCTATTTCAAAATATTGGTTGCATAGGTAGTTCAAAAGATTGAAGGATTATCACTTGACCCTATAAGGATAAGAACTGCTACAGGAACGGACACAGCTCTGACTGAAATTGACTTTAGCAGTGAATGCAGAAAGGTTTTCCCCATCATTTAAAAGTACAGCGAGAGTATGTAGGCTTACAGTTCTCTCCAACAAAGGATGCCATGAAAACATCAGTCAGATGCTATCATTATTATACCTTTGATGCCATATTTGCTTTTGCTTTATTCCTCCCTGAGCATCTCCTTTTTTTCTTAAATTTCCCACTGAACTGTTTAGGGGAGTCGCTGTCACTCATGCTGCTCAAAGTACTTCCTGGCCTACATGGTTTAACACAATGGTTCACCGTTACAAGATCCAGCTTCTCGTCTTCTTGTGATTTGAAATGGGACTGAAATACTGAAAATAATGAAGAAGCACTTATAAGTTATTTTAGCCGCTCCTAAATATTAAGAAACTTTTTCTCAAAACTCCTCAAACATTATGTGCTAACAAATGAGATTTGCAAAGCTGTGAAGTTGGCTTACCTAATAGTATAGCCAATGTAGTTTTATCCCATACCGGTAATCAAAATATATAAATAAAGTTCACAATCCCAACTGGCCTACTATATTGTCATACATGTAGCATAATCTAAAATTTGAGGTACCAGTATAAAATTTATGTGAAAGACCACCGTGGTTTCCCCGACCTACTTACAATGCAGATGTCATTTTTGATTGACAACATTATAGCCTTATCACTGAACAGCAACTATTCCACTTACCTTTCAAAATAGAATCCCTGATAGCCTTTTTTTGCTCATATTCTGATAAATCCATGTACCAGCTGTTCCAACGATTCTTTTAATAATCTATCTTATTTGGTAGATCTGAAAAGTGAAACCCAATTCAAAATATAAATACAAATAAAGTTAATTACATCAGTGAGGTCTGAGTGTCAAATTTATGCAATTACACATGTACCTATATATTTATAACAGTGTTGCCTCTTGTCCTGCCAATAATCTATCTAACTTGGTAGATCTGAAAAGTGAAACCTAATTCAAAATACCTGTTGTCTTAAGTTATGACAGTTGAGATATTATATTTGTGGCATTAATAAAGTCTCTGGTACTACTTAGTAATTATAGTTCCCTACTTACATGCAATATAATCCAGACTGAAGCAACAAACTTTTAAATGTTTAGCACTAAATCAGGCATTTAGAGGTACTGTAACCATACATGTAAAATCTGGAAAGAGCATGCTCTTTTCAGGTAAAATTAGACAAGATCAATTTGCACTAGCAGTATAATCTCGCAATTTGGTTTACGAGAAAAGTTACATTAAAATGGTATAAGAAGTTTGAGAAAATGGATCTTGCATTGGCCACCTTTCTGAATGGCTCATGTTAAAAGATATAATGTAAAATTCGACCGTCATTGAGCTGCTTGTGGCAGCTAAAAATATGACATTCGTTGGCACTAGCGGGGTAGCAGCAGTGTAGTAGTCTCAGTACAGTGAGTACATTTGCTCAAGGCAGCTAGCATAGACTCATACTTGCGTACTACTACTAGCGTACATACGACAACGTACTCGTGGTAGAGCCAATGTAAGCTGTAAGAGTGCGTCATTTACTCACTAGGCATGCTAGGCCGCGATTTACACACTGGTACTGTAGTTAATATTTATAACGATAATACCGCAATGTTAATACTAGTCTTTCTATACCTACACTCAGATCAATATCCAATTTTTTTGACACGTACATTCGTATCTGGCGCCGGCTGTCTGCTAACATATATAGGTCACCTATTACACGACACAGCTTCGTATAAAGCATGTGACATACACACATTTAATAACAAACTTGACAAAGTCTTGATTGGAAGAAATAGTTGTGTTTGTGTGCAGGTGGTTTAGATGTGGCTTTCCATGTTTCGACAAAACGTAACAAAGGATTGTGTTTTTACGCAAATGCGGTTGACCTGTAAGTCGTCGCCATAGTGATGTGCGAAAAGGCAGCGGTTGATAAAATTTTGGTCACAGTGATCAGAAGGAATTTGAGAAACCAGCTTTGGCGAATCAACATTTTGACTAGGTTTTTTGTACATCTCCCTAGCTAGGTAACTGTCTTTTCATTTTCCTGATAATTTGGGATATTGTTATGCTTCACTTTTCTGTCACCTTTAGCCTTGTTTTATGTTTAGGACATTAGGCCTATCTCTTAGGACACCTGTTGTTCTTGTATGGTAGATATAAGTCTGGGTTGAATTCCAAGTTATTGCCGTTCGGCAGAGGTCTTCAGCCTTCACTGAAATTGATTGAATCTTTAGCATTTGTAAATTTCTTCCATTAAGATCGTTGCCGTTTGTAACAATTCATCTGTGTGCTGTCAGTGTGCTATTTTAAAATTCTGACATTCACCGTAATACTGAGTGATACGATGAATGTCAGAATTTTAAAGTAGCACTCTGATTTCATCTAGATGGACTACCGTTTGTAACACAGTGATTTTCAACGGCTTGTCTGTTTTGTGTTTTGACAGGTTTCCAAATGGCTCAATGCGTAATCACAGCAAAATACCCTCCCCACATCGACCCTACGAAAACACCTCTAGCATACGGAGACCGGGCATTACCAAGACTGGTATGACATAATGACAGTTAAACGTAAAATTGTGTTCATTAGCCCAGTCATTCTGAAAAGTGTACTATGTTAAAAATTCTGACGTTCATTAAAAATGTCAGAAATATAAAATATAGAGGTAGTACAATGAACATTGGACTACCATTTGTCTTGCTCTATTGGGCTGTCAGAGTAGTTAGGATACAGAACTGCAGCTCTCCCTCTTTATATGCTGATACTGATGGAGGGAGAGCTTTCTGTTTGTGACTGAATGCATAGAAAGGAGAGGAACTGTGCTGCACCTATGCTATACATGTCACTGTAATCTATACATGTAATTTGGATGAAGAGATAAGCCATTACAGCATTACCTGTGCTATATGTTGTGAAGGAAATTTAACTGAAGACATTATGGTCACTGTTGGTATCAGGTGTACCTTATGCATACAGAGACAACATTTGTTTAGTACTTGCTTTGGGGTTTTGAGCATTTCAGATTATTAAACTTAATTACATCAGTGATGTCTGAATGTCAAATTCATACATGTACCTATATATTTATAACAGTGCTGCATCTGCCAAAGGAAGATATTGCAACAGTATATGTACACACGCCTACATGTTATCACTCCTCATAATCATATCACTGAAAAATTGTTCAATATGACATAAAACTCCCAGCATACATTTATACATACATGCATTCAGTGCGACCTCAATAAAGTATCACATCAAAGACACCTGACCTGACACCCTTCACATTCACAGTAATCATATCTTTGTATTGTTCTAGAACCGTGAATTACAGGATGAAAATCTCCTGACCCGACAAAGAGCAGTGTTATCGTTATGTGACTATCTTCATGACCCAGAACACATAGCAGAGGCTCTCAGAACAGGTAAGCCAATTTGTTCCCTTCACATATTCAGTACTCACATTTCAAACTTTATTGATGTATACATTAATTATTAAAAATTACCTACATACAGTTTATTCTTTTTGGTAGTTAATCAGCATGGATCTCCAGTGATATGACTTCATGTTTACATTGTGTATTATTGTTCTAAAATTTTTCATAGTCGAATCAACTCGAACCAACATAAATCAAAGAATACACACTCAAACTGACCTAGTATTCTGGTATGTGGTGAACCATTGGCCAGAAAACTAGTGATCACTGCAATTCTGTGAGTGGATTTTAGAGAGCGGTTATAAACTGCTGACAATGGCTGCAGATTTACTTTGTTTAAATTACAGTATGTTTTTGCGTTCTCTTCTGTACATCCAGATTTTGAATATCAGAATTTGTTGCAGGTGTAATTCAGAGTCTCAAAGATCTACTCATAGACTCGGATGTTACTGTTCGACAAAAATCCACTGAGTGTTTGTATGTCATAGCAGGTATGTCAGAATTAAGGTCTGTTTCCTTAATACATTTTTCCAGTCTAGGTGTAAAGATCATACTTGAATGTGCATTCAGATGATATTTTTTTTGTGTGTGATTTCATTCTTTCATGATTTTGTATTCATTTTACATTTCATGTGTATTCTATTACAGGCCATGAGGTTGGAAGAGAGGCTTTTCTGAAGTTTGGTATTATCAGTCCCTTGTCAATGCTCTTTGATGACTCTGAGGACATTGCAAGAAAAAATGCTCACAAAGCTATGGAGATGATATCAGAGACACCAATGGGTAACTAGATCATTTTAGCTCATTTGCTATTAATCATTTTTAGTTTTAGAGGAGAACAGGATTGGATCAAAAATTCTTGATCCCTTTTAGTCCTTTTGAAGGTGCTTATAGATCAGATGTATATGTTTTAAACAATGTCCCATTTGGCCTTTTTTTTTTCAGGAGCAGACGGAATTGTAGGTGAAAACTTAATAGACAAGTTGGTGGACAAGTTACCGTCAGAGCATGATGAGATAAAGGTACGTTTTTGTAAAATGCTTATATATTGACAAAACGTCTTGCGTAGCACTGTTTTAAGAGTTTAACATTCTCAAATATACCGAACAACCAGTTCAACTTAATAAATAATTCATCTATAATCTAGGCAACCATAATACTGATGACTCTGAACACACGAATCTGTACCTTTTTGTGTTGTTTTACATACTTGCCACGAAATAAATCAATGTGGTCAAGCCTTGGTACCTAAGCGATCTTAGACAAGTTTAAATTACAAATCACTGTAAAAATTATTATTTCTTATATAACAACATCAAAATATAGCTTGTTAACGCAAATTCTTGGTAAGTTATTATAAAACAAATTTCAGCTAAAATAACACAAAAGAACATATCAAGTTTAATGATTGAAATTTGGACTGAAGTCTAAGATCCAGATGTTTATATTTGAAGGTGGGCTTTGTGAATAGTGTTGATACAGTGCTGGATGTGGTGAGAAAAAAAAATCATTTTTTCTCCAAACTGTATCTAAGCTATTTTATGTCTATTTATACTTTCGCATGCAGCACATTTTCAGAACCCTAGTTTACTGCTAAACTTCACTTTACGTTTGGCCAAGCTTTTGGTTAATTACGATGATTTCATCACCTTCTGGTGTGTATTTCTGTAAATTAAAAGCAGACCCATTTATGTCCTGTTTTACTTTGCAGGAATTGATCCTGGACACATTACACTTCTGCATGCGTGTGGACACAAAGATGACTCTGATGAGTGGTGCCATGAAAGTGTTCACTGACCTCCTCGCCCATGGGCTGCCCAGCATCAGAGCCAAAGCGGCCCGAGACATCATGGACTTGAGGTACACTGTCGGAGCATAGGTTATAGTTCATGTTCTAGGGATTCTTGTGGAATTTAGGGATGTGTTATTAGTCTTCTGCCAGTGTCCAGGGGGACAGAATGTTGGCACACTGTCTGTCAGTCCGGCACACTAGTTTTCCAGACAATTTTTAAATGGTTCACCATATTGAATTGAAATTTGATAGGTGACTTCACCACCGATGTAGATTCCAGTGTTGGACCCTGACATCCTATTTGGACAAAATTACAACCGGCTTTTCAGTCTTCTAGTAGTGTTCATTGTATTAGATTGGAACTTGGCACATGGCTTCACCATAACAAATTACAGAGCCAGTTTGAGTTTCTGACCCCCATATCCAATTTGGACAAAATTCAATTGTTGTTGTGGACTATTTATATAATAGCTATTATTCTAATGGCTCAAACCAATAGGAGACATGTATGCAAAAGCAATACTGCCAGAATACTTGGTCTTCACAGTACATGTACACTGTATACCATTTGTACATCCACATGGAATTCAGTAGATTTGCGTTGAAGAGAGATTGAATATTATATAGGCCTACTTTGCTTCAGTGGGAAGTGAAGGATAATGTGCAGTACAATATTTTTTATATTAACTATAGGGCAACATTGAATTAAATCCCTTAAGGCCGGTATACACTGAGCACTCTACTGCGACCCGACCTGACCTGATTGTAGTTTTTGCAAGTCAGTCTGAGGCGTGTCTAATCACTGGGAGGTATACACTGGGTATCAGGGATGTATACACTACCGAGTGCCCATTGTTCTTTGCTACGAAGCTCCAAATATAATTTCCCAATGGTGTTGCCCATGTTCCAGTTTTTTTTGATCACATCCGTTTACTAGTAAACAAATATTTTCAAACTGATATTTCTATCAGATATTTTGCAGCTGTTGCAGCAATCTGTATTATTCTTTGCTGAAAACACCATTTTGGATACTAAAATGTGGTCACATGACTATGCTCCTAGTTCTGATTGGTTGAAGACGGTCACCGATGATAGTTGTAGGAGTGGATACACTAGTAAAAAGAATGTCAAAATGCTTTTTTCACAAAATTTCTAGCACTGTCACATCACTCACAACTAGACAAGACTGCAGCCGACTGGATACGATTTTTTGTTGTGGAGAGGTATACACTAGAAAATTCAATGCAATTTTTCAGTCAGGTCGGGTCGCCTCAAAACACTCAGTGTATACCTGCCTTTAAAATCACTGTCCCATACAACAAGCATGTTCTTTGGAGCATGATGTGGTCAGGTGAGACATTTGAAAATGGCATTAGGGCAAGTTTCTTCTACAAGACCATTTCTAATTTTTGGCTACTTAAGCGATTTTAGTTTTTAGTTTGTAAACATATTTGGACACATATGCTTCATAACTATCTTTTCAACTTGTAGGTACAAATCAGAAGAAACACCTAATGGAATTATGGTTTTATTAATGGCGATAACTGCAATACAGACTATCAACATTTATGCTTCTTTTGCAAGCCATTGTCATGGGTTTTGTACATTATGTTGTCTAGAAAATATTAATCACAACATATATTGATACTCAAATATGGTTGATGTAACTATAACACATCTGTATACTTGTCTCCTCTCCTTAGTGTTCCATTAGAAGGCAAGAACTTGGCTGTTGAAGTGGAAGCTGTCAGGAAGCTGGTGGAACTGCTATCAGACTCTGATCCTGATGTCAGGGCTAATGCTGCCGGAGCTCTAGCTATGTGAGTATAAGTCCCTAAATATCATAAAATCAGGAGACCTATATGACCAGGTATATATCGTTTCAAAAAATTGGCTTCATTTAAGAAGTCATCTCCAATTAAATCTCATGTGCAGGCCTCTCGCCTGTCCTACTTCTTCTGACAAACTTCCCACCTATTCTACTTTTCCAGGCGAGAGGCCCGCCTGAAAAAGTAGGACAGGTGGGAGATTTGTTAGAGGTCATAGGAAAAGTAGGATAGATGGGTGAGGGAGGCTTGCACATTGGGTTCATATGTTTGATTTGAGTACACTATACTATGGCTGTTGACCGGCCCGGATAGCACAGTTGGTAGAGCGTCCGCTTCGGGACTGGTAGATCCAGGATCAATCCTTGATCGAGTCACACCTAAGACTTTAAAAGAGGAAGTTGTAACTTCCTCGCTTGGCGTTCAGCATGAAGGGGATGGTGCAACGACTGGTTGACCCGTATCAGTATAATGGCTCGGGCGGGGCGGCTTACTTGCCTTCGGTAAGTCGTCTCAGTGAAGCAGCACTAAATAAAAGAGCGGTGGAAATCCGTCCTGCATCAAGGAGGCACATTACACGTACATGCACCCTAATGATTCCTTCGTCGTCATATGACTGAAAAATTGTTGAGTACGACGTTAAACCCCAAGCACTCACTCACTCACTCACTATGGCTGTCAAGTTTATGGGTGGGGAAAAAACAGGCAGAGCAGACCTATGCGTTTGTGAACTTTTGAAAATGTTTCAATTTGAAAGATGAAAAAGGATTAGTATCATCGTGATCTTAATAAATTGTATTGGCACAAAATAAGCAATTGACAGCTCTTGCATTTATTTTAGATCTCTTTTTCTCCAATCATGTGAACAATTTGTCGTGCTAGTTTGTGTACGTCACACATTGGGACTAGTAACTTTTTGAAGTTTGTTGGTTTACCCCAGACACTGATTTCCCGCATCCATAACATTGGCCATGGCACAAAATAATAGTTATGCAATTGTTGTCTATAAATATTTTTCTCTGCCCGCTTTCACAGGATAACAATCACAACAAAGGGCAAGTATACAGCAATAAAAAGCAGAAGCTATTGGTGCTTTGGTAAAGCTTGTTGATGACCCAACCAGTGAAGTTCGCCTCAATGCACTGAAGGTAAGAGGGATCACTCTATTCCAATGGAATTTGGTTGCTATAAGATGAATAATTTTTGTAGTAACCTTAAATAAGGAAGGCAGTTACATGTACAACTTTGGTTCTTGAATCCTCAGCCCTTGTGGCCATATATTAAAAAAATAGTATAGTACAGTTAAAGTTACATATACATGTAAGCTGCATTGTGCCTGCTAGAAGTATGGACTGATCATAAATACCCATCTCATTTTCATTTCAGGCCCTAACCTGTTTATCTGAAGCCCCAGAAGGTAGAGAGGTGCTGCTCACGCAAGTAGAAAAGGTAAATACACTCAGGATTCACACAAGCTAATATTTATCTATTTATTTGATTAGAGCTTACTCTCGTAATATCAGCAGAAATACCTCATCGTGCTTCAGTTCGTTACTCCTGCTGATAAACAAAGCCTTATACTCTGTCAAAACAGCTTGGTGACCCAGTTATCTGAAAACCAATGAAATGACCAAAATGCCTCGGAGACAAGGAAAATCCTTACAGAAACTACAATTGGATCGTTTACATCATGTGATACACTTTATAGCTCTATACCTCCCACGTGTGACCTGGACAAGAGAACTGTAAATGAGGTTAAAAAATAAACTACCGTATTTCCGCAATCTCTTTGCAAGCAGCGGGCACTAAAGTCAGTGGGCAGTATGTAGAAGTCAGGGTTGAATCCATGGCAGTCAAATAAAAAAAAACAAAAAAAAAACTGAACTTGCAAATATGGCACCATTGAAAAAAAGTTAGACTTGTGTGTGCGACCAGCCGGCTAGTGAAAATTTCACTGTGCTTTAAAGGCTTCCATAGTTGATGACTCGGTCAAACAAAAACAACAGCAGCCCATCAACCGTTCATCCAGTGTGTTGGAAGGCTATATTGTTGTTATACTATTTCTCCTAGTCAGCCTTGTCAAAACATACAAAGCATAAACTTGCTGCCTATTGCTTTCCACCAGCTATAGTGTGATGCATGGGGAGCCTAGTAAAGGGATGTCACTATCACTGTCAAGTTAAACATTCTTCATACAACAGTCGTTGTGTGTAGTCGCGTTTCATTGGTTGACACAGGGTATAAATTTCATGTTGCGGGGAATTCCCTATACTCCTATAGCTTAGCATGAGGCTGTATTTATAAGCAGGAGTAATGAAATGCAGCATGGTAAGGTATTTTCGCTGATGTTATGAGCAAAGGCCCACTCCAGAATGTTTCACGTTCACGATGGAGGGCCAGCATCATGCTGGGAGGAAATATAATTACAGACATTGAAAATATCTGACATTTTTTTACGTGTTCTCCCCACAATCTGGCAACCAGATGCAAGTTGTCAGATCCTCTTATTGCTTTTGTACTAATATCTTAGCGAGCAAAGCAGTCTAATCATGGAAAGATTCAGTTTTTCCTAAATTTTTTACATATATGACATTGCATTGAATCTTAACTGTCTGTGTTCTTATCATTGGGGGTCTCCTTTTGTGGGCATGTTGCACCAAAGTTTAATTATTATCTGTCATTTCATTTTTCTTTCCTTTTCAGATTGAAGCCCACCTTAGTGACCATATCCCTGCAGTAGTAAAAGGCTGCCACCATCGCTGTGAAAGTCATAACATGGAAACCATAAATAAGGGCGGAATGCTCAGCTCATCCTTCTGAAATATAGTACATATTTCAGAATTGTGTATGTGGTTTCTTGATTTGTAGGAAAGTTTCATTCTTTGTTCACACAAAATTACATTTGTACATGAAAATAAATGCAGACAAAAAATGTGAGTTAATGTATACATGTATAAATAATTTAATCAAACTACTTGTACATAATGTGTATATTTAATATCTTGTACACTTTAATCTACCATATGTATTGTAATCTACCATTTGCATTCTACAGCTGTGAATAAATGACCTACATTTAAAAATGTGAGTACTGTCAGTTATACCATTGCTGCAGCGTAGCTGTTTCATCCACAAACACCTTGAGCCAGGAACACAAAAAGCAGTGTACTGTCGGTTTATACCATTGCTGCAGTGTAGCTGTTTCATCCACAAACACCTTGAACCAGAAACACACAAGCAGAGTACTATTGGTTAAACCATTGCTGCAGTGTGGTTGTTTCATCCACAAACACCTTGAACCAGAAACACACGAGCAGAGTACTGTCGATTATACCATTGGCTTACAGTGTAGCTGTTTCATCCACAAACACCTTGAACCAGAAACACACAAGCAGAGTACTGTCGGTTATACCATTGCTGCAGTGTAGCTGTTTCATCCACAAACACATTGAACCATAAACACACAAGCAGAGTACTATTGGTAAACCATTGCTGCAGTGTGGTTGTTTCATCCACAAACACCTTGAACCAGAACACACGAGCAGAGTACTGTCGATTATACCATTGCTACAGTGTGGCTGTTTCATCCACAAACACCTTGAACCAGAAACACCCGAGCAGAGTACTGTCAGTTATACCATTGCTGCAGCGTAGCTGTTTCATCCACAAACACCTTGAGCCAGGAACACAAAAAGCAGTGTACTGTTGGTTATACCATTGCTGCAGTGTAGCTGTTTAATCCACAAACACCTTGAACCAGAAACACACGAGCAGAGTACTATTGGTTAAACCATTGCTGCAGTGTGGTTGTTTCATCCACAAACACCTTGAACCAGAAACACACGAGCAGAGTACTGTCGATTATACCATTGCTGCAGTGTGGTTGTTTCATCCACAAACACCTTGAACCAGAAACACACGAGCAGAGTACTGTCGATTATACCATTGCTACAGTGTGGCTGTTTCATCCACAAACACCTTGAACCAGAAACACACGAGCAGAGTACTGTCGGTTATACCATTGCTGCAGTGTAGCTGTTTCATCCACAAACACCTTGAACCAGAAACACACAAGCAGAGTACTGTCGGTTATACCATTGCTGCAGTGTGGCTGTTTCATCCACAAACACCTTGAACCAGAAACACACGAGCAGAGTACTGTTGGTTATAGTTCAGCACTGGTATTTCATCCACACACAATTTGAACTTGGAAAACACAAGTTTTGTTGGTTACAGCATTGCAGCTATGTTGTTATGCCTTCCATAAACAACACAATAATGAACACACATTAACCAACATTTATTAAAGTCTAAAGTTTTATTAAGTAAACCATTACTGACATATTGTTGTACTAGAAGCACACAAACAGAGATCTGTTCGATATACCATTGCCGCAGTGTTGGGGTTTCATGCACACACAACACTATCCACGAACACACAAGCAAAGTTCTGATGGTTATACCATTACTACAGTGTTGGTGTTTCCTCATCAGAGTCAAACTCCACATCTTCATCTCTGACCCAGTTTCCACCTCTGTCCTTCTTCCAGCCAGATCTGGATGATGGGGAAAGAAGCATATTAAAATGACAACGTTTACACACCTGCATCAATCCTTGTCACCAATGTTTATATGTTATGCATGTACATGTGATCTGTGGATTTTTTTCGTGACACCTTTAAAAAGCAACACATAGATATGCATGTGCTGATACCCGCATCTGATTTGCTAAACATCACGTTCAAAATTCTTTTGGATGGTCATATCATGGTAGTATATTCTTGTTGCAGGCCATTTAGAATATAAGTTATCTGCATGCTGAGATGGGTAAAGGGGGATTTCAACCACGTGTGTGAATTTAAATCCTAATAAACCCTTATCAACATGCAGATAACGATTTTACCCCTACCATATTTATCAAATAGAAAGGCAGTTTTGCGTAGATGTAAAGCTGAGCCAAGAAATATTATGCAAGCTATGTCGACTACAGACAGCACTGGTACACTGGCATAATGTCTCAATGACACCATGGAATTTAGCATCACCAAGTAAAATGTGTGCAATAATTTAGCTGTGCAGCGTTTAAATACGTATAGAGTCACAAAGAAAAATGACTCAAGGACGAGCTACACAAAAGATACAAATGACAGTTGAGTGCATCGTTTTCTTCTGTGTGTGCTTCATATATGTTTTATGAGTACACATACACCGATAACTGTGACATTATGAACGAAAGAAGAAATGAGTTCACAGCTCTGGATGGACAGGAAGGAGTTTTACAAGTTCCTTATTCAGCTGTGCATAGTTTAAATGTCATATACCCCTTGTTGGCATGACCTGCAGCTCGGACAAGTGTCAACATTTTAACCCACCTGATGAGCCAATGGCAATCCAAAATCACAGATGATGTACAGACAATCTAACATATTTATAATATTGTCTCAATGGAAAGCTTGACAAGATTCCTCAGTGTCAGTAGCACATGACCAATGGATCATGGATGATGGCACGACGACTGTTCAGGATAAGATTAGGGTCTGCCAAACAAATGGCTGGTTGTATGATATAAATTCACCTTTCGTTGAGCTGTGTTTTTCCAATCACATAAATGCAAACTTTTCTTTTTGTTCTGTTTTGTTTCTTTCAGATTAACCTAGGACATCATTTTTAAGAGCTGGGCTTCCGCAAGAAAAGCCCCCCAGTCTGTTGAACCTGTCTATTTTTCTGAACATGAATAACCCTAGTCAAACGTGAAAATCAGCCCATTGTTTTCAACTTAAGGCTTGATGGGTATGGGAAACATGAAACTGTCTTTCCATTCATAACACAAAAATGAAAAATTCATGAAATAAAAGGGGTGACTTTTGAGATGAATGACAGTTTTCAGACCCTCAAACTTCAGGTTCTGAAATGACTGCAAAAAAGGGGTGGTATAGAGTGAGAACATTAGCACTGAGGAAAAAATTGGTGTTTGCCAAAAGAGAAATCATGCACATGTCCTCTGGAACTTGTCCTCCTTACAGTATTCAATTCTCTAAGGCCATAATGCTACAATTAAAATTACGCTGAAGCAACGGATTAATATTTTCAATAAGTCCAAACATAAAACCCAAACAATATTTGAAAAGGACTTACTCTGTCAACCTCAGGTACTGTTCTGTCTTGAGCCTAGTCTCTGCCATCCTCTCTTCTTCAGCTGGAGTACATTTTGTCCTTCCTTTAGTTTTAAAACGGTCATTTCGTGCCACGCTGGATTCAAGAGGTGGAGGTGGGGGTGGAGCTGTTACCATAGAAACAGGAGATCTGGATAAAACCTGAGGCTCGGTATGGTCGACGTTATTGCTCCTTGTAATAAAGTTAAGATCTGACAGCCTGCCCCTCCCATCAGTACCCTCTCCACACTGGTTAGATGCGAGAGTTTTCGACCTGTTTTTACTGACATAAGGACTGACAGTCCTTGTGCTAGGCTCTGTTTTGTCATCCCTGAACACCTGTTTAAGTATGCGAGAGTGGATTAAGGGACCTGAGTGCTGGTACAATGTTTTGGAGTGACCTGGCAAACAGGAAGTAGATGTTTCCCCAGCGTGGTCCTCACCACTCTGGTCTTTCAGACAAAGACGCACTTTTCTATCATACGGTTTCCCTTTAGAACGCTTGGACCTTGAATCATAACAGCAAGCCCCGAGAAGACCTGTTGATTGAGTTGATGGCTGCAAATAAAAACAAACTAGCATCAACGGGAGTTTGATACATCACAGGGATAATACCAGATTATACCATCAGGCTTGGTGCTGATGATCAAAATATACAGGCTCTATTTCAAACTCTTGAGTGAAGAATGAAAAACAATTATATCACAAAAAAGGGAAACAACTTTTAAAGCAATGTGAATAATTTTCACCAGGCTTTTCTATTTATGACAGACAGTCATTCATGAAGCAATTAGTACATAAGAAAACATTTGTTACACACCATATAGCCAATGAGGTTGCAGGCTCAAATCCAGCCCTTTCTAGTTCAGCTACACCTTTAAATCAGGAGATTTCTCCACCAATGAAAATTTGTATTTGTTTGCCAAGGTATTTTCTCGAAAGGAGTGTTAATTGGCTAACACTGATCACGTCACTTTTCACTCCTATCAGAGTGTCTTTCAGTAGTAGACAGATTTGAATGATCTGTCATGGAGATTGTACTTCTATATTTCAATTCTCTAGGATGACCTTGAAAAAAAAAAAGTCTAGAAAGCTGATCTGTGACTGTCTGACTCACTCAAAGACATGGTGCAAACCTATATTTCTTTCCAGCGTCGGACGGGGGACTAATAAATGGATGTTTTCATGTACCTGTAAATATAAATATCGTATTACATTAATGTGCCTCTCACCATGCCAATCTCTGTGGTCCCATCTTTAATAAACTGGGCTTGTTTTCTCTTTTGTACCAAAGTTTCTAATTCCTTCTTTTTTTGCTCGTGGAAATACACACCTATGGCACAAAAAAAAACAAAAACAAGGAAAGTCAGGAAATTTCAACAGTCAAGCCTCTGAGAGCTACATCAGTATTAGAATCTATAGTATTAGTTTTTCCTCACTTTTGCCTGGTATACTTTTGGTGTCACACTTCAAAGGCAAACTGACATGACCAAGTGATTAGCGCGCAAGCATTGAGCATTAACGCAGGCCCCTCTCCACCAATGCAGTCATTGTGAGTTAAGTCTAACTCAAGCATGCTGGCTTCCTCTCCACTCATACACAGGAAGGTCTAAAGCAACCTGCAGATGGTTGTGGGTTTCCCCACCCGGTTTGCTATTATCACAATGCTATGCTCTAAAGTGGCCTATCTCGTCATTCTTTACTTGATAAATATAGATCCACTCTCTGCTAAAACAGCTTCGTGACCCAGTTATCACAGAACCAACCAAATGGCAGAAATGCCTGGAGACAGAAAAAATCCATACACAAAATATTATTGGACGGTTTACGTGATGTGATCAAACTGAAAGTTGACAGACTTCACGAGAGTGCCAGGCAACCAAATGAATTACATGTACTGAACTGAAACGCAAGTTTTTCAGGTGGGCTGGTCAGGTAAATACAGTGAATTTGAACGAAAGTATGTTCACCACCTGGCAGTGGAAAGTCACTGTGCTTTTGTGCTGTTGATTGACTGGAAGTCCCAAGACAACAACAACAGCCGATCAATCAGTTCCTCCAAAATGTTAGAAAACTTATACTGTTATAATGTTCCTATCAGTCAGCAAGTGGCTAAACTTACTGCCAGTGGGTTTCCAGCGGAAAGTGTGATGGTAATTTAATCAGGCGACATAACTGCCTAAGTCTGGGTCAACATTCTTCGTAGGACAGCTGATGTGTAAGCCGTGTTTCAGTGGTTGACAAAACTTTTAAAGATTCAAAATCAAAAAAGATGTTAATCTTTTTCCATAGGATTTCCTTCATTATCATTTTTAAAAATTCCACCAAGTTTCTCTTGGAACTGAAGTAGCATTCTAAGTACCCTAGATAAAATGAATATACACTTTATCAGTAAGGGTAATTCTTCAACAGCACCATGTCAACCTAGAACAAATACAGTACACATGTACTTACTTTGCAAGGTGTTTCTTGCCTTGTCTGTGAACAGCCAGCATGCTGACTGTGTCAAACACTGGCCTTTGGTTACAAACAGTACAAGCAAACCTGAGAACACAGAAGTGATATTAATTATAAAGCATGCAACTGTCACAAATAATAAACCAAATTCTGCCCTGAAACTGTCAATTAAAAAAAAGGCAATTAATGACTTGAAATCCCTAAAGTGGTTTCATTTTCACAAAATCCGACAAATAAATCATATGATACATGTATACATGTAACCTGATAAATGCTATCTTATTAATAGATGTAACAAGTTAATTATTTATTTGTTTATGCCAGTATTGTGGCGATCAAGTCCTGAATACAAATAGCCTTTAAATAAAGCAAAATTTAAAAAAAGTGGTCAAATATGTGTACAATAAGCCCCTAAGTAGTTACATGGCAGTGCACAAAACAGTAAACATTATTATTATATCTCATGCAAATTTATCGTTGCCCCATTGGATAATATCATGCCATGTGGGGTTCAGCATTTCATGATGTTGCACGCTGTGATGTCATTAAAGAAACATATCACATTTATTTTTGGTCGCATCTTAGGTAGTCTCCCTTTGTGTTGTGCTACATCACATCTGCCGTCTGCCTTGAGAGTCGCTGTTCTGACAATACCTACGTTTCCTACCCTACCCATTCATGCATGGAAACGTAAATAAAGTCTTCAGTGATGGGTTATCAGGGATAATAAAACAATTTTCAGAATGAAACATAGTGTTTTGTCAACTCTCGACAGGTGATGTATCAACTTGAGCTGTGTGCTCGTTGTACGTCACCTGTCTCGAGCTGACCAATCACAATGTTCCACTCTAAAACATGCCATAACTGTATATTATCTACAAGTAGTTTTAAGTGACACGAACAGCTGGTCTGTTCTGCACCACATGGTAGCAACTTCTCTTTATTGACAACTATTAAAGGAAACATTCTGATAATAAATATCCTACATTCAATCTCTGGAAAATTAAAATATGTGTTACAGTAAGAAAAACAGTATAAAACACAAAAATTCTAGAAAGTGTCAAAGCTGTCAGCTTCAATAACATACATCAGATACTTGATTGCACATATCAGATCGCACAACACTCAACTATGAAGATTAATTGAGTTAAAATCTAGGTTTGATTTTGTCTAGGGGCAACTTTTACAAGTCTTCAGGATTCTCATAGCTTTTTCATACATCACCATAACCCATGGACAACGTCATAACTGAAAAAGTTATTCGAAATATGATACACAATTTTAGCGAATCCTGATTGTAATCTTCCAAACACCAATTATCATTTGCCGATTCTTAGCATGATCTCTCAACCAGCTAATAAGTAACGATTCTGTATGACCCCAGTTTACATGTAACAGCTTCATGTACTATTAAAACCATATTTTTGGGTACAAAAGAATCTGAGTGGGTTTATTAGGGCTACGCAGGTCATTACAAGCACGTTACATTTACCTGCCATTCCTCATCAAAAATGCTTCGTCTTCTGGAATACTTCTGCGAACAGCTCCTGTACTCTTCGCTTCTGTTTTTAATAAAAAACTTTACATTACAGATATCTTTAATCTTGTAGCATGCATTCATCAACTAACCTAACTTACATAACAACTGAGCTTTCATTTATTTATTTATTTGATTGGTGTTTTACACCGTACTCAAGAATATTTCGCCTATATGACGGCGGTCAGCATTATGGTGGGTGGAAAAAGGGCAGAGCCCGGGGGGAAAACTCACGACTATCCACAGGTTGTTCGCAGGCCTTCCCACGTACAACAATTAAGCTCTTATGTAAGTATACATACTGGATCCAGGACTAGATATCCCTCATTAAACATTTCCTCCTATTTTCCCAACTGAACTGAATTTTATTTTCTTTTTGCAAAAATGGCATGCATGGTATATAGTCTTAAAATTCTATGAAGTCTACACTACATCAAACTGGAAATGTTTGTAGGACGAATTGTCCAACAGTGTAAAGGTAACCTTAAGGGAATTGTTCACAGGTGAAATGTCCACAGGTAAAATGTCCTAGTGGGGGTATGTCCACAGGTAAAATGTCCTAGGAAGGGGTAATTATCCACAGGTGGAATGTCCTGGTGGGGGGGGGGGGGTCTCCACAGGTGAAATTTCCACATTTGCATATATCTGGTCTCTTGGACACAGCATGAGTATCAAGTGACGAAATATGTCATATTAATACTTACTCTAAGATTTCCCAGCAGATCTGGGTTGTCCCCATCTCTTTTAAAAGACATCTCCGATCATATACGTGCATGTAAATTCATATAAACATACTGGGCATTTCTAGGTGTTAAGGTGATGGTGTGTTGGAAAAGATCTAAAACAAAAAGAAAGATACAGATCAACTGCCAACGATATTACTTCAGTCACTTCAATGGAGGCATCCATATATTTACATTAAACTGGACACAGTTGTGAATTTTGTTGAGACACATTAAGTGTGTAGTTAATCCAGGTTCTTCATACATTTATTTAAAATCGAAAATGATTTCAAGGAAATACAAACTACATTTGTGACACTAACTCCATGCAGGTATTCTGTATGTCACAGGTCCACTTAAATCTGGCTAAACCACCACTATGGTAAGTGACCTAATATTACTTTTGGTGCTTAAGCTCACATTTTTTCAACAGGAATCATCCTACCTCCCAAACACATCTCAGAATACATTTCAATGATCAGCAGAACTCTCAGAATCAGGTTCCATATGCATCTGTGTCATGGGCAAAACCTTAGGTCCTTAACTGTGGACTGCTGGGTCATAAATATGATACCCAGATAAAACATATATTTTCAGCACAGTAGAAACTTTGTTTGATTTTATTTCATTTTCATTTCCAATATTTTCTTATCAATATAAATTCCTAGCACATGTATAAATGTAAGACTGTAAACACTAACAAACTCTTCTGCAAGATGTGAAAATCATTTGAAAACTAGAATTCCTTATTAAAACTTTGTTAAACATGCATATGTAATAAATTCACATGATTGATATTCTAAGAGTTTTTCCAACATGGAGTGAAAAAATAACGAGCCACCATCCCCTTCAATTTCAGTTAAGTATAATAACCTATTCAACAATCTGTTGCCATATTTAAATCCTTCTTTGTTGTTGATACACTGTGACTGATGCACACTATCTTAACCTGTGAACAACCCGTGTTGCAGTTTACAACTGACCTTTACAACTAACTTGCCATTAAACAATTAAATCACTACCATGATAGATCGTTCAAGCATTTTCTCCAGAATTTATAAACTGTATTTGATTTATTTGATCGGAGGTTTTACGCTGTACTAAAGAATATTTCACGTATACAATGGCGGCCAGCATTATGGTGGGAGGAAACCATTTATTTATTTTACTATATGACGGCGACCAGCAATTATGGCGAGAGGAAAAAGGGCGGAGAAACCCACCACCATCTGCAAGGTCCCTGGCAGCTAGACCTTCCCATCGAAGGCAGTCTGTTAACACATATTTTGTAACCTTGATAAAAAAAATATACCCGTTTACTACTGTGAACAGACACCCCTACGGAACTTTGTCATTTGGCCAAACTCAGTGAACACAAGGCCGACATGTAATGTATCATCGATTCATGCTCACGATGGCAGTTCGTTGACGTTCTTCTCATTTTCCGGTGTTTGACGAGTTGTTGTTGTTGAACATTCTCTGTTTTTTTTTACCCTTTAACCTGCATCGTTTCTTTGATATGGTGTTAACAGAATTCTTGCAATGTTATATGGCCAGCTTTAATTTAAGAAACCCAAAGTTTCGGACCTCATACAACCATTTATAACATGAAATGCATGCACATTCTTTCTATCAGAAATCGAAACGAGTTTTCCCTCAGCTGAATGTCAACGTGGTTGTAATATCGCGAGATTTCGTCACTGAACGAGAAACATCCGGGACACTTTGCGCGCAGGAATTGCGCAGACGAACTTCATTTGTGAAAACATATATTCGGTTGGGATTTAGAGAAAATTTCTCCTCTGTGTGAGTATTTATGATTCGTCATATGGCCTGGTTACACAGCAGAAATATTTAAGAATGTCTTATGTGCATGTTATCCAAAGATAATCGCAATGACGCCTTTAGAACTCTAGTTAGAGGACAGACAACAGAAGGACAGCTAACGAGACGAGTTCGACCCACTCCTCCATTTATCGCTGGAAGAATGCCAAGCCCAACTTATGACAGATGAAATATCATTTCCAGAAAACCTTTTCCGCAGTACATGTCATTGGTCTGAGGGGTTTGGAAATTATTTATGCATGATGACATCATTGTACAACACAGCGTTCGTTGTGGTCTTCGAAACTGACTTTATTAAAAAAAAAAAAATGAGAAAAATGGCTCTGCAAATCATAGGATGATCAGTTTTGGGGTCAGTGTTAATTTACCATCAGCTTGTCAGTTTTGCTACGTCCAGTCCAATGTTTTATATTAGTCCACTGCAAATATCAACAGGAGAATTAATGAGCATAGAGATGAGATCCTCATTATTTTAAGTGTTGTTTGTGGAGCAGTTGGGTAGATGTTGTTAAACATCTGGTTTCATTTTGAATTTCTGTCAGTTTTGAACCATGAATGAAGATGGAGTCAATATCTTTCCTCAAAATCTATGTGTAATGGTTGTGTGTGCAAGTTCAGCACAAGCAGGTTTTGTAAGGCTTGTTGGTGATTTAAAATATTGGTTCTAAAGCAGCAAATGTCCGTACCACCAAGCACAATTTTGGCCTCTGTCCTCAGCCATGATGTAGTTCTACCGTTCTAATGTCAAAATGCCTACATCCAGACCATGGATGAATCCAGCACAATATCTCATGTTTTTCTTTACTCTGGAAGCATTGCATCCTATCAATGTGCCTGTTTTTGTTAATACATATGGTTTATGGAGACGACAATTAACAATGGTTGCATTGGATAAACTAGTTCACATTAAACTTTCCATTGCTATTCATCAGCCAAAGAGACCAGCAGTGTAACATTGGACAGTATAACCTAACAAACCACTTGGGAGTTTCACACACAAATGAAATGAACATACCTATGTCAGCATCGTCCTTTTTGGATGAAAGATCATCTCCTGACTTAAGTTCTAAACATATATTATTCATTTATCTGATAAACCAAATTATTTGAACATCGGATGTCAGGAACAGAGGTTTGTATTTTTAAAAAAAATTTAGAACCATTTAAAAACTGCAACTCAAACCGCACTATCTTGAGTATAACAAAAGCCGAAACAGACTTGACTCAAAAGTCCAACGTTTTTAAAAGAAACCACCAATGCCATAATTTTTGCAGTAAATATTCCCTGCCCCCATTAATGTTATGTTAGTCTGTATACTACAATTAAAGAAATAGAATTAACAAGGTCCAAAACAAACCATTAATGTTGAACTGCCTTGCTTGACATCAATAATTATGTTATAATTAGCTATTATATATGGACGTGATTCTGTGCTTAACTCACCAGTCGGCAGTGAGTTGTTCATAAGAAAGACCATACTAGTGCTCCATTGGCGTTCAGAATGTCCAGATTTTAGTATAGATTTATGAGGATGAATTAGCCATCATAAATTTGAAGTTACAGTTCCCATTTTAATTAGCTCAGGTGAAGATTTAGCTTTTATTTTTTTTCTCAGAGAAAAAATGCACCGTTAATAATGTGGAATAAACAGAATTTATTCAAACAGATTTTGAATAAATCGATGTTATGTTGTTCCATGCTGGAATGGCATGTCTGAGTGCAAATTTAATAGTTGACAATCCTCTGTGTTTCACCTTCGTTTTAAATGACCTGTTGGGACATACATGTAGAACGTTCCAAATTCAAATGATATATAATGTAGTTGTGGCATTATTCCAATTATTAAGTGTTTTGTTATCACATTTCTGTTACAGTCTGCTAACTTAAACTATGAGTCTGCCTGAAGTTACACTAGCTTGCCAAGTATAATTAAGCAATTAATCTGAGGTTGACCTGTGGATTTCTAATGCCAGGTTGAGTCGACAAGTAATTTTGTAGCACTATATAATTACCGTGCTATAATGTAGATTACAGCAGTATATTTAATCTTCTTTTGTCTGCAAGTTGGTGGTGATGTGACAGAATTTAAGTACCTTGACCAGGTCTTGTGTCCATGTTTTAAGTAAATGTAAATACTGTTTTAGTGAAGATGATTTAAGGACACACCTTTTGTTGCGAAAAATTCATGGTTTATAAAACTGTTAATTTGCAGAATGCTGTATGCAAATGCATTGAACACATTTGCTACTAACACCTTTTCACCCAAGATGTAATACATGTACCTTGCTTTACACCCATACACTCCTACCAATACTTCTTTATGAACTATTGTTATTGAAGTATTACATGGATGAAATAATTGACTTAAATATTAGGGTCGCATCTGATTGAGTAATCGGTTACATGTTACTGACTTGGATTTGTTAAGTGTGCTGAACAGATTGAGCTTTTGCATGTATCCTGAGTTGTCTCATCTCTGAAGTCGTTCGGGTTGAATAGACTTTCATTACATACTGACCTCTGTGTGTCATACACCTTATTTAGAAGGACAGATATGGCACATTCTAGATCAAGACATTTGTTTGTACATTATAAGCTTATAGTTTTCTTGTGGTATTGGGATTTTGTGATGCATTGTAGATGTTTACATGTAATTAATCAAATCCATGCTGTGCATGAAGCTTTCTTCAAATACTAAATCTTTGGTTTATCTAGAGCCCTGGATGAATTTTGCTTATACCACATCATATTACACTGTTAAAAATTAAATTGGTTATTGCATTGAACCAAATTCATTGTTCACTTGTCACACTTTTGTTAAACTTCTTGATCAACATTCGATTTTGTTTAAGTATTTCATGTTAATAATAACGGTTGTAGAAGCCAACTGTCATTTCCATCCAGGTGGTCTTCTTTCCATTACTTTGTAGTTTGAATAATCCATGTATTGACAGTCACATTCAGGGTAAATGTGTGCATATATTTATGTTTATAACATGTTTTTATGTTTCACAGGAATTTTCTAGTTTGCTTTGTTCAAGCTGTACATCAAGATGTCAATTGGGGAAGAACAAGTTGAGGTGAGAGTCATGCCTTTTGAGCTATTTGAAAACAAATTGGTAGTATATAAAGTAAGTAAAAACTGAAAGTGCATCGGATATGCACCACATGTTAGTGGGATTAACCTCAAATTGATACAAAAGTATGAATTCATTTTGATCTTACTGCAACCATTTGTACATTTATGATAAAGTTTCTGATAGGGTTTGGAAACAGGAAGTAAAGTAAAACATTTATTTGAAAAGTTCATATACTAGTATGTACATACATTGATACTGATAACATTCCTTTAGATTCTTTGAAGGAGAACCCCAACACCTTTATTTTCATACTAAATGTTCCCTAAGCACAATATTTTTGCTAATGTAAACTATATTTAAAAGATATTATTTGAACTAGTCCCACTTAAAAAACCCCATTAAAGTGGGACCGTCTGCCTATCTTGTTTTACAACTAATATTTTGAAAGATACTGGAGTTGTATTTAATCCTGGAAAAGCATGTAGGGCCAACAGTGGAGTAACTGGGCGATACGATTTCCAGTTTTCTCTCACATACCGGCCACCATAGATGACGCAAACGTGCTCCCTTCTGGTTTGTCTGACGCGAATTGGACATCCATGGAATTATGGTAGCACCCTTGGAGAATTTGGTGCAGTTTCGCAGTCGACAGATTATCATTTTTTATAGCCAGGTCAAGTGATAAGCCTACTAGCTGTGACACGAGGATTCAGCCAGTTGCAGTGATAAGAACAGTCTGTCACTCAGCACCGGTGAAAGTAACAATTGAGCTAATCTTTCATGTTTTAAAAAACTATGACTGGCAAAATCAGTAAAGCTGCAATTATATTGAATGGAAACAGCGGATGGTAACACATAGAAATGCCAATTTTTTTCCCGTTACGGGCTTCAAAGTGCGCCATGCTGTAGGGTATCGCATGCACAGCGGCCCGTAGGAAATGTGTGAACTGAGCTGGAGGGCCTCGTGGCCACTGAAGGGCAAATGCTAGCAGCTCCCTACAGTTCGTGTCACAGCCTGCTGTTTCAGACAAGCAAGTAACTAAACAACTTAATTCTGGATTCCAGGAGTGAGAATCTGGACTTCTTTTCTTTGTTTGGCTATTTTGGGGTAATGGGGGATATAAGCCTTGTCCATCAGCTTTTTATTTTAGTAGGTAGGGCTGAATTGTGACTACAGTTAAGTCATCTGTAGTCAGAGGGGGTATTTTGATGAAATCTGTTCCACATTTTCCCAATCTGGGACTTATAGGCCACGTATGTAACTTTACAGCACCATGCGTTGTGTTACTGCAGTCGCAAAGCCACACGTTGGACATGGAATAATCTTGAAATTAGTTGTAAATATATAGCAATTTTCTCCTGTGATCTGTGTTGTACACATACAGAAGCATACCCGCAGGGAATAAACCATCGTGACGTCACAAGGTCAACAATGGCTCGGTTGTAGTGCAGTAGATTTTCTGATGTTTGATCAGCAAATTCTATCTTTTTTCTTCTGTTTTTGATGTTTTAAACGCTCAGAATGGATTCAGGAAATATAAAATTTGCAGTTTGGAAGGTCCAGTGCTGGGGTTCTACTTCAAGGTCTATGTATTCAGAGTTGCAAATAGTTTTGAGCAGTGCTAATATATCTTTGTAAATACTTGAATTTTGTGAAATAATTTTCATGCAAAAATTGCCTAATAACACATTTTCTTTCATAAGAATGGGCGATCTGCAGATATTTCATGGACATGATTTCCATTAAATACAATTTGGCTGTTGTTCTTTTGTCCTGTTTGTAGTGCCCTCTGTGCATGGAACCATTGGAGATGGATGACATTAACTTTTTTCCTTGCACATGTGGATACCAGGTATAGATTTAAAGTAGCAGTCTTCTGTCTTCCAATGAAAATTTATGCCGCATATGGAAAAGCAATCTTGCTTTCTTTTCAGTCAAAATTAATTCATGTTTAATACTCGAGAAGTATTGTACAAGTATCTGACATATTGTACTTTGTAATTTGTAATTTCTTGCCAGTCTCAAATAATCTAGACTTTTCAAGCCTTTTGTAATATATTTATATGCCTCAGGGACACGTTGTATATATGAACTGATATTCGGTTTCTAATATTGAGTGTAAAACACAGTTTTGTTGCTGGAAACTGCATAATATCAGTAAAAAAAAAGTCATTTTCAACAACAGAAATATAACTGTACTCAAATTGGATACTAAAAACAGAATCTTCAAAGTGCATGGCACATTAATTTTAAGGCAGCCTGTGTAGCTGTCACACTTCACGTTGTTGTTACAATGAAAACAAGCAGTCATACCAGATAAAAGAAAGTTAGTGTTCAACAGGCTTGACCCAAGTAATAAGGTCCAGGTACTGGACTGTGTGCAACAAGTAACTCATGTTTGATTTTACTCAATGTATGATGTGTTTAAATAATAGAGAAATAACTAGAGAAAGGTTTTTAATTAATTCTTTCACTGAAAACCACCTGTAAATGTTATATGTGTAAGTTACTGTTATCATTTTGGAAGTTCTTGTCTATACAGAAATATATAGGTAACTAGCCTACACAATACAACATAAAAATTCTCTTGGTTTGTAGAAAAGATTAAATTTGGATTCCACATTGGTCAGTAAAAATTTTTTAGTCTCAATTTAACCCCTGCTAGAAACTCAATTTTTGAATTTCCGTAAAATTTCGACTTCTATAAGTCTGTGTACCTATGCCAAACCACCTCAGTTTCTAAAACTGTTGATGCACCAAAAGAATTTTATTTTGTGTAGGGCTGTCTAATAATTTTAGCAAGGTGAGGTTAGGGCCAGCATACTAAAACAGTATGTAGAGAAGTTAAATCATTTAATTTTAGTGGAACTATTTTGTGAGTTGCTAATGTTCTGTTTGGTTTCAGATTTGCAGATTTTGTTGGCATAGAATAAGAACTGATGAAAATGGTCTGTGCCCAGCTTGCAGAAAGGTTAGTCAGGTTGTTCATATTCTGAACTGGCTCATTTATACAAGCCGTCAAGTTCACTTATACAGACAAAAGTGCTTTGCTAAATGTTGCATGGTCGTTTTGGGATTTCGGTCAAAAGCCATATTGGGGAAAGAGGGTAGGTTTTCTTTATCATCTTGTGCAAAATTCACACAGCAAAAAAGCAAGATAAGTCAGGGTATTGAATTTACGAGATTTAATGGTGACATATTACATAACCAAATTCTTCAACCTTTTTAACCGCCCATGCAACCAATATTTTTGAAACATTCTGAAAGAATTATGGTTTGTAGAGAAATAACATGCACAGTCTTATGAAGCTTGCATCATTAGTGACACAAAGAAATCATTTTTGGCTTCATTTTGCTAATACATGTTTGCATAAATTGCAGGGAAAAGAGTGCTTTAATGGTTTAAAAGTTGAAATTTACAGTACATATATTAATAAAACCACTATCTACATGGCAGATTTATTTGTAAGTCCTTTAAACATTACAGTTGTTCAAATGCAGGTTGTGGCTAATTTTGTGAAATGATTTACGGTCTGCTACCTGGATGTTAATTCGAGAAAGCTGTATGATTTTGATCATTACAGAAGGCATGGATAACATTGACCTCATGATAAGCCTTTGGACTAGTAACATAGCCAGTGTGTTGATTAATAGTGACATACATATAGGTATTGAATATTTTTGTCCGTGGCAAAAAACATCAATCAAATAAATAGCATCTCTCGGTGTTTCATTTCTAAATGTCCACAGCAATACCAAGAAGACCCAGCAGAGTTCAAACCACTTACAGAGGATGAGTAAGTAGTAAACTTACTAATATTATTAGAGATTCTAATCTGCTTTCATATTAACACACATTTGTACAAGAGTGTACCAATTTCTGTTGTATAAAGAACTGCAAAATAGTAGCTGTTGAATTGAGTGATTATGTTCTTGCATATCTTTTCCTTAGGTTTCGTCATAACTAATCACGTCATTGGGAATCCTGTCCTTAAAAAATCTGATGACAGTTATCGTAAAATCTGTACATTAGGAGAAAAGGTTTCTGAAGAAAGTATTAAGGCGTTGGTGTTTTACCATTTGTACAACTGTGGCTGAATGCTTATGTATTCACTACTGTCTGTTTGTCCATAACTGGAAAATCTTAAGAATCCTTAATAAACTTGGATTTGTCTATTGTAAATGAATATCAAACATTGTTTTTGTGATCTTTATGTGGTCAGAATTTATGTTTGTCTTGCTAACAAATGCCAGTAGCTGCCTAGTCAAATTTAGTGAAGGATTCGTCAGTGGGCCCCCCAAGTATGTAATGATATTTGACCTTCTCAGGTAAGAGGTCATATCTAGCTTGAAACCATGTGCCCAAACGACTTCATCCATTGATTCTCTTGTGGGGTCCCCCTTTCCTGATTAAATTGTGATCAGCACAAATGAGCGTTGCTCTACTTACTTGGGTTTTAAAATATATATCTTGTCAGTAATGATTCCAACCTTTCTCATTAGATGAGCCTAGTGAATAATCTGCAGAACCGAAGAGTTTCGGTTATGATAGCTGGAACAAATGAAATAAGGACACTGCACAATTGTATGCTTTGTACAGGCTACAGAGGATAAAGAAGGAAAGGCGCCAGAAAGATTTGCAAAGAAAGCAGAAAGCTGCTGAAAACAGGAAACACCTGGCTAATGTTCGGTAAGCTTGATTCTGTGTCGATAATACCACAGTGCCATGTTTTCATGAAAAGTAAACCCAACTGTTGACATCATGGTTAAATTTTTCTTACACGCTCTGTCAGTCAGTGATCAGATAAATACATTTGTAAATATACTTGTATGTGTTGTCTTTTACAACTATGCTGTTGGTACTGGATGTCTCAAAAGACTATGCAGTTGTTCATATATTTTAGGGGTTTTTGGATGTGTTTGTAGAAATTAGCAAGAAATAAATATATTTTCTTATGCTTCTGTTATCTTTACATGTATGGTATGATCTACTGAATGAACTTATATGATTGCAGGGTTGTACAAAAAAATTTGGTGTTTGTGGTGGGACTGTCGCAAAGATTGGCAGAGCCTGATGTCCTAAAGAAGCATGAGTACTTTGGGAAGTTTGGTAAAATCCACAAAGTGGTCATCAATCAAAGTACTTCATATGCTGGATCACAGGTACATGTATGTGTTCTCCAGAAAAACTTTTTTGTTTCCTTTGGTATAGTTTTAGTTCTTTTATTATTATTATAATTATTCCTTTTGCACACATTATTACTTGCTATTTTGAATTCTGCATCTTAAGGCTAATTTGAACTTTTATTTAATTTTACTTTTATGAAATTTGATTTTCTACTCAAGATGGAAATATTCTTTGGTTATTTTCTTATACTGTCATTTTGCAATAGATGTGCATTTTGTTGAATGTACTTCATCTATGAGTCAAGAAAATTTCCAGTTAGAGTATTTGAGATACAATTTACTCAGGGCTCCACTGTAGCTTTAAGTGAACATTTTCAGATGCCTGTTTCAAGTGAGGAGCTTTTCCTATGAAGATTACAACTTTCTTACATATATAAAGTTGAACATGATCTCAAAAGTAAAACTGCCTTGTGAGCATTATCCATTGTGTATGCCTCTGTGTTACAGGGTCCAAGTGCTAGCGCGTATGTGACTTACCACAAACCAGAAGATGCTCTGAGGGCTATTCTAGCTGTTAACAATGTCCATATCGATGGCAGGACATTGAAGGCTTCACTTGGAACAACAAAGTACTGCAGTCATTTCCTCAGAGGTGCTCAGTGCCCTAAGGGGGTAAGATTAGATATGCCCATGTTTAAATTAATGCATTTTTTGAGTTCATATGGGTTCAGAAAAGAGTGGATAATGTTATGTGTTGTGAACATAGCTGAGATCCTGGACCTTCCTTACATTTGCAGACGTATTGTCTGCTTTTCTACCAAGAACAAAATTTTGCTTTTTAATCTACAACAGCACAGTAATGAAATTATCATGAAATTGTGTTTTGTAACATAGCTGTCTGTTTTATTTTATATGTAAATAAATGTAAATCAGTAGGAGGAATCTTTTGTGTTGAATAATGGGAACTGAAAATTTGCTTTTGTATGCTTTGCAGGACTGTATGTATCTGCATGAACTTGGTGAAGAAGCAGCAAGTTTCACCAAAGAACAAATGCAGTTGGGGTACGTCTCATCATGTAAAGTTTTCAATGTTTTCCAGGCTTTGTCTGAGAACTAAATGAGCCTGGTGAATTGAAGAAGAATTTAAATTTGATACATTATGTTGTTGTTGTCGTTTTTTGTTTCTTTTTTCATGAAGTTGCCTGATGAAAAAGTATCACAGTTACCATGTGTCCATATGTCAGTATATTTCTGTGTTATTTTTGCTGCAGGAAGCATCAAGAATATGAACAAAAACTTCTTGAGGGCTTTATGAATAACCAGAATTCAGCAAATAACCAACTGCATGTTGCAGTGAAGTCTGGCAGTTCCAAGTGAGTATTCATTTTGGTGATTGCCCGTATGTCTTCTAAGGTTTAGGACACGAATATTAGTAGTGCTGAAAGGAAAGAATTACATTTATCTCCCAGTTTTTAGAAAGGTAAAGATATCAATATGTTGTTCATTAGATGGACTAACCATGTGAAAACAAACAAACTAAATATTCCTGCTACATTTACATATATATGAGCTAAAAAGAGCAGACAAGGTGTCACAAAAATTAGAAGAATAAGGGCAATGCAGCAACAGCTATCTCTGACCAACTTCGGTGAGCAATGTTATATTGATTTATCATATTATCCTGAATCTAATACCAGTCAAATCTTTTTGTGCTAGAATGAGTGGCCTTGTTTCAGACCTCAGCAATATCCTTTTCATGATTAACTTTCAGGGCCAAATTCTTTACTTAAAACTTGACCCCCATTGTATATGTATTGTTGAATAACCTGTAAAAAAACCTTTACAATCTTGGTCTGATGCTCAATCTGGACTTTTTTTTGCCTCACTCAGTAAGCAGTGGCAGGGTAGTGAATGTGTCCATAAACTTGTTGTTAATTAGGAACAAGAAAAATCAATAAAATATGTAATTTTTACACGTCCAGCAATAGTTGTAAACATAAAACACAGGCTCATTCTTAAGATACTTACCTCATATCCACTAGATTCTATGATTTAATGAATTAAATGCTAATGTCTAATTTCACATGAACAGTACAAATATGTATTTGAACCAGATCCTAATAAATAATGAACTATTGGGTGGTGTCAGAGATTTTTAACAGCAGGCTGCTACGCAGTTTTTTTAGACTGTATGACAGTTCAAATTTAGGTATGAAATTGTTGGTCAGATGCATCAATTGAACAATCCCAGCTTGAGCTGCTGCTACTACTCTCCAGTTGGCTGTCTGTATACATGTAGCTGATCTGGTGTATGTGTGTTCAGTGTTGTCTTTGGATATGCCATGAAAAACCTCCTCTTCTATTGACAGGAAGCGGAATACATCACCCCTAACCTTACCCCAGTCACACCAGCAGCACAATTCCCAATTAGAAAACGGTTCCCCTCCCAGCGACCCCACTCCCCCACCCACCAGCCAGATGGCACCACACGTACAGACTCCTAGTAATTCCGGTCAGGATGCTTGGCCGTCGTTACAACCAGGAGGGAGCAAGGGGGAGTCGAGAGGAGACAAACCTGTAGCTAGTGGTAATAAGGTAGCAAACTCAGCTGTGACAAACCATAATCCCCGCTCAGTCACACCCACTGGCAACAACAGAGCCCCAGGAAACCACAGGCACAAATCTTCATCCAGTGATACACAACAGCAGTAAGTCCCCTAGCTCTCTCTCCTGACCTTTGCACTTGACTCTTGCATGCGTGATTGTGCTTGATACAGAAACCTATATCCCTGTTTTATTCAGCTTTGGTATACATTTGTGATTGTGAAAATGTTGAATGTAACTCAATATTTTATGTATGAAAACAGCCATCATTCAATGACAATTTAAGAAGTTGGTTTCTGATGGATTCTAGTAGGAGCGACACATACTTCAAGCCCCATCAGATCCATCCACATTTATTTTAAATGCTGTTTTTCCTTCAGCACCCCAAATGACTCTGCAGTGACAACAGAGACGGAAGCACCTCGGCCTATACCAGCAACTGTTCACAATTCCCAACACTCCCCAATACACATACCCCCACAGATTGGCCATACGTATAACTCTATACCAGCCACAGCCAATCGCCGGTCACTGGTATTTGATAATAATAATACCGACAGTCTTTCCTTGTTCAGTGGTAATGGGTTTCCAACAGTGAGGACCCCCAAACCTCCAGCCCAGCCACCAACGACAGGTTAGAAAATTCAGTGACATACATGGAGATAAAATTATCTATTAATCTGTAATTCTGAGCTATAAAGTTAAATTTGTGTACTCTTTCTGTTAGAACAAAACAAATCCTTGATCAGTGAGGTAACTTGTTCATAAACAGCTATCTGAATTCTGAAACTTGTGTAGTTTATAAAAACATACAATGGCTTGACTGACTACTCGTGATATAATATACCGGAAAATAGTAGTGTTAATATTAACAAAATTAACAAAATCAAGGTAACAAAAGTTGGATCTTTGAGCTTGAATTTGGCATACGAAACTCAAAGTGAAAATCTTGATGTGGTCATGAAAATATGTTCAGCTGTGCTCACCTTTGTGTACATGTGTTTTTATTTTATTTTTTCAGTGCCAGAAACTCTTCCCAGCACAGAGATACCAGAAACAATTCCTGTTTCTACAACAACAGACTGGCAGGCTGCTTTCGGTTTTTCGTCAAAAACTAAAGATATTCAAGATGATGATCTAGGTTTGTAGTTTTCAGTGGTTGAATCGATTATGGTTTTCCACATTTTAAAATAATTCACTGAGGTACCTTTTTAAGAATAATTCAGAGACTGTTATATCAGTCTTTAGTTCATTTCTGTGCTGTAAATTTGTGAGGTATTTATTCTGTCAATAGTAAATATATTGGGATCTTGCGGATCCTGCTGTTTCTATGTTGTGAATTTGTGTAAAGTGGAAGAAGTAATTATTCTTATATAACAATGTATTTTGTTGGTATTATGCTGGTCATTTAGTGAAAGAAATTCTCATTCTGACAACAACAGATATGTTGGAATCTAGATTTCTTGGATATCCTATGTACATCATTCTTTTATGTCTACGTTTTATATCATATTTTGTTGTTTTTGCCAGGCTTTGATCCTTGGGATGAGTCTTCTAAGGCTTTAGCGGATCTAATGGAAAAAGAGAATGGACCAAATCTTGTAGGGCACTCCAGCAGTAATCCCCACATGTCCCCACGGCAAATGTCAGGCCAACACAATCACATGAACCAAATGTCTGGAGGACTTAGCATTCCCCCTGGCTTCTCTTTAAGCTACCTAAACCATCACCAGAACCCCTTACAACAACAACAACAACAGATGATGAGGCCAGGTCAGTTCTCTTCTCAGTTAGACCATGTTGTCTAGGCTTTTTTTTCCCAGATGTTAATCAAAACATTCTGATTTGCATTGATTTACGCACCTATCTCATGATTTGATCTGGAAGCCAGTGTGGCCAAGTGGTTAAGCTGCTATTGCAGCCTTTCATCAATGCAGTTACTACCAGTCAAATTGCTACATAAATCATTATTATAATGTCTTAATTTTAAGTATGTCTTTGTGTTTTGGGCTTTTTCTGATATTGATGGCGATAGTGTGTGTTTTGACATCAAATCTAGAAGTTTTCAAATTTTGTTCTGTGGTCAAATTATTCAGATTAAGATTGTTTTCATGTTACAAGTGTAAATGTAAATGTGAGTGTTTGGCTTCTTGCAGATTTGACTGGCAGCAGAATGATGGGGCTGATGAACTTCCCACGCTCAAGCATGGCTCCAATGCAAAGCACTTACCCCGACAGAATGGCAGACAAGTCTTTACACAAAGATCCCATGCAGAATCATATGCAGGTTAGTCTTCATATGTCTAGTTAAATTTAGTATTCTCCTGTAACAGGTGGGCACTTACGACTTTTGTATTTCCAAAATAGTAATGAAGCCATTAGCGACATGGCTTTTTTTTAAAAATACATTTATATCTGTAAAAATTTCTAGTGCAAGAACACCGACAAAGTCGTGTATACTGTAGACCATCATGTTCCCTGTTATATTAATAAATGTCTCGGTGTTTTGCATGTAACTTGAATAAGATTGTTCAGTATTTAGCAAGATGCAGGGGGAATCCAGTGTAAATCAAGTGAATCCATACATACTCTATAAATCACTGATAAAGTTGATGTTACACATTCCTTTATCAAATAACAGCAGGACGCCTTTAACATGAAGGATTGGCAGGATGGTTTACGTGCTCTTCTTCCAAACATCAACATCAGCTTTGGAGGTGCTCCTCAACAAAGCTCAGTACCGACGGCTCAGACGCAAAAACAGCCCCAGACTCAAACACAGAAAAGTGAGTAAATACAAGAACGTTGCACTTTTACAAGAAATTTAGCCACCTGTTATTAAGAAATTTTGTTTCTTTGCTCACATGGTCTAAGCCTGTTTTTATTTGCTTCAAATGCCTTCTGTGTTGAACAATTTAGCAACATTCTGATGTGAACAGTGTTGGATTTTTTTTCTGTTCTGCATCAGTTCTATGTGACACTGAGCTTGAGTACCACTCATTTATGTTTTGGATAATATGTACAGCAAACGTTTCCTTCCGTTGCTTACATCTGGTGTAGTCTTTGTTTGTGGATGGGCAAAATGGACATTTCAAGATGGTCAAGTGAGTTTTGATACATCCCTGTGCGCAGAAGAGAACAACAGAAATAGAGATACATGATACATAGCTTAAGCAGAAATTTTAAAATGAAAACCCATGTATAACAAAGCATGCAGTTATTTTTTTTTTTCAGTGCTATTTTTTTCTTTTTTAAACTTTATTTCTGTTTTGTCCTGTTTGAAATATTATGTTGTTTCCATGTTGCTTTGCTCCATGCATGTGGTTTTCTGTTTTCCTGCGGCATTGTTTAATCCTTGAAGGTATAAACATGCTATGGTAAATCTTCATAACCAAAAAAACTAAAGTCACACCTAGGCCGTTGAGAGGTGTTAAGAGGGCTTTTCTCTCTGTTTCTGTTACATAACAGATTGGTCTTGTGGCAACACACAACAGAAAAATACGTCGTGGATGGCCAATGACCCAGCAATAGTTACATCAGGAAGTATTCCAGATAGTGAGTAGTGTGCTCCTGACACTCCGCAGCAGTTGTACTGGTTCCAGTCCTAGCACTTCTCTCCCTTCATATATCACTTTTTCAGGCTTCTGCACCTTACAATATTCATTATGTCATTCTGTGTGTTGTTAAATCTAGTTGATTTGGTTGTGTAAATGTATACACCAGTGTGCAGACTAACCCACACAGGGCTTTGGTGGCCTGTCCAGCTTAAAGGAGAAGAAAACTTTAAAAAAAAATGACACTATAGACTGAAAAGATTTTTTTTTCAGTCTGGTGGTGCATGCTGCATAATTTTGAGATTTTTCCTCGCCATACACGTAAAGCCTGAAAACGGCAAAACTTGCATAAATCGCTGAGCCTATTGCATCCTCCATCTTTAACATCCTAACTTATGCTGGGGGTGTGTTGCCTCTCAACCAATGAGAGTCGTTCAAACTGCCGGCTTGTTTGTGTAAACTCAAAACCTACGTCCAACATTCTGGTTTACTGATTGTCAAGTGAAAAACGAACTGTAGTGTCCGCTACCTTCTGGGAAAAAGAGCTCTACCGGAAATGTACGTACTTCACTTTGGCGTTTTCAGACGGCAATTCTCTTCCTAACACAGAAAACTTCAGGACTAGTTCTTAGGCAAAATGGAGTCGCCCACAGTGGATTTTGGTGCTGACTTTATCTATAGTTTATCAACTTGAGGTACATATTAGAATTTTTTTTATGGCATGCACCTGCGAGGAAATGCATACTCTTTTCAATGGTATTTGATTGATATTTAAATTTTCTTCTCCTTTAAATACTCTCCTCACTCCAGATAATCAGACCCCGGCTTCTGAACGTGGCAGGCTCACTGATTCAGACACAGATTTATGCCTGCAGGCAGAATTCATCAGTAACATGGATAATGAAATAAAATGAATAACTTACATATATACATAAGTGAAAAATCTACATGGCTTCATTGCACTATAGTGTGTCATGATACAGTTATATATATCTGTGTGTGCTTACTGTATTCTGTGCAGCACATGTTGCTGATATAAATTTATCTGTCATTCAATGCTATTGGCTTTTCAGTTTTTATTAAAATGTGTAGTCTATTTTTTTTTTTGCCATGGGCAAATTGTACTCCTTACCACAGTGGTTTGTGAATAGCGTATAGATTTCCTGTTCCCAGGATAATTTATCTATCGGACCAGTGAGAATATTTGTTTTCATTGATAAATTCAGAGATGCTTCCTATTGTCACCCTTGAAATACCATTCGTGCATGTACACATTCCTAATATATTCCTTCCTGCTTTTGTTTTTTTAGAAAGTCCTCCTTATTGGCTGAAATCCATACATCACCTGACTGATTACGAGGCCCCTTCAAATAACCACAGACTTCCATTTGTTCAACAGTTTCCTTTCGGAGGTAATTATGGCATTTATTTTTTATGCTTGATTTTTCTTTTGTTATTGATTTAATATTTTTGTATGTTTCATTTGTATTTATATCTGATGCAGTGTATATATTTTTCAAGTCTTACAGTCTTGCTTATTTTAGTTTTTTGTCAGTTTTTTTTGGACTATATAAAAACAGCTCACAGGGGCAGAATGTGTAATTCTCAGTTCCAGTATTTATAAGAGACTTTTGTATTTAGGACCGACTTGGCCACCACAGACAAGCAATCCTCCTCCTGGCTTCCAGACTTTAAGACCCCCAACACAGCAGGCCGACTCCCACACAATTGCTGCCGAAAGTAAGTCGAGATACAGTTATTTGTCCTTGGTTACCCAGGACTGTAAACACAATTTTAAGTGGTGCAGTGAAAAACTTCAGTGTTAATTCCTGTATGAACATAACTATTCCATCTTTGGAATTCCATAATTGGAAACTTGCCATTGATTGTCAAAGTTGGTGTGTGAAAGGATATAGTATAAATTGTATGAGCTACTCGATTGTAGTTTAAGTTGTAGATGGCTTTCTCTTTTTTTATTGGTACATTTCGATGTCATAAAGGAACTTTCAGTGGAAAAAAATTGGAATAATATGCTTATTCTGAACACATCAGTTACCACCTTAATATTGTCCTCCTATAACAGGGCTAACATCATACAAGTGAAGATTGCTTGACTCATGGAAAATGCCTGTCATATAAATAAATCAAATGTCTTTTTGATTGCCATGCAGTGTTAGGGTATTATTATATACTAGTTGAAAAATTAATAGATCAAAACAAATAAGTTTCATGTGAGTTTGTTACTTAAGCATAAATGCCTTGAACATTAAACCTGTTTGAAGTTAACACATTGTATTCTCTAAATCCTTAAATGTAAAAATAAAGAAATATTTTGAGCTAGATCATGGATATTTAACGAGCGTCAAATCTAGAAATTTGTCTGACCCATAACTTTAAGAACAGGAATTTTGTTACATTTGCCTTTAGTTGTCCAGTTGGTGAACCACAAATCTGTTCTCTTCTCTTTCTTCCAGGTCTTCAGTAGAGCTGACAGATGCAGTCCATAGCAGATTAGACAATTTTCAATTAGCCAAGCGTTTACCCTTGTCTTGAATTTTTTCAGTCATTTTGTGGTGTTGTGTATGATGACAGAAGCCTTCAGGAACATTTGTATTTCATCTTATGGTTTACTCACAAATTACCAACTATATAAAACATACCCAAGTAATCCAGATAGGTAACATCAGCCTGAAAAGTGGGGCAGTAATAAATGATGATTAAGACAGCATGAGATGATGAGGCATTGAAGAGTCAGCCAGCTGAGAAAATATACAACAAAAGTGCTGATGATGATACGATTATTTTGAGATAAGAGGGAAGGTTATTTGTCTTGTTTTTGGGCACAGCTGTAAGCTTCTGTCATCCAGCACACACACTTTGTTTTATCAGAATAGTCATATACTACTCTTTGCTTCTATTGTGGCTATTTCAAGTTTCTATATTTTGTGTGAAGTCCAAGTACATTTCATTGATATCAAACAGAATGTATGTGGCCCTGGACCATGTGGCATCAGTCCTCTTCTGTAGCTGTAACATGTATTAACTGACACTACACACAAGTAATTTGTTCAAACATCACTTTCATGTTAGTCTTTTGTGTTCAAAGTTCTTGTTAATTTAACTTGCAGAGCACAAAGGACAGCAGTTCAGGTTCAGCTAATTTGTATTTGACAATGCACACTTGTCTGTCTTATTTTTTTGTGTCTTGCACTGATTGCAGGATTATGTTTCATTTTATTCAGCTATAGCAGTTTGATTGAAGTCTTCTAGTGTGTTCTCTTCCAAATAGTGTAATAACAGTATTCATGGAATATTTCTAATCTGCTGTTATTGTGCTTAATTTCATCTGTATCTTGATTGAGAGGAATTGAATAATTACATAGCTTGCATGATGCATTGATTGGAGAGCAGCCTATGGAATTTGCAATAGGCAAGTTTCCCTGTTGAGTACATAATATGTCTTCTGTTGGTAAAGTGTGCAGAGGTGATTAGTGATGCACTGGTGTGATATTACTTCCAAGTCAGTCACTTATGGTGTGCTTGGCACCTACACAATTCATATTCCAGACAAATGAGTGAGCCACATGGTCTTCATAACATGGGTCTGGGATTATTTCTGAGGTAAACTTCTACAATAAACTCTTTAAATACGAATTAAATGTTACTTTTAATACAACTTTATAACCTGGAGCTGGTTGGAGTATATTGGATGGGAGAGTCTTGATTGACCAAGACATTGAAATCTTATGTTGGGGTTAAGAGTCTGTGACAACGGGGCTGTCTGACACCAGAGCAGAGTCTGAACTATGTGCTAACCCTATTATTTATGAAACTCTTTATTGAAAATTACATCGTAACGATGCTGTCTATAACATTACAGTGGTGGTCTTTAGCCAATAAAAGCTACTGACATGGCTACATGTTATCTCAGTGTTTTCTTGTTTTATACTTAATAGCAGACATTCCTAGATGTTGAATTGTTGATTTTGTGAGACAAAGGTTGGTGGTTTACTCCTGACACTCACAGTCTCCTCCACCCACAAACCTGATCACTGTCCTGTCGCTGAAACATTCTTGAGCATGGCGTCAAGTACCTATGAAACTATCTGTGAGACAACATTCAAGTCTATATTAGCCATAAATGGTATACCCCTTATAAAAATAGTAGACCGTATACATTCAGGATCGGTGTTTGCTTGATTGTAGAGTTTGTCTTTGGTGTGCAAGACAAATTTGAGGTTGCATGATCATGCAATATTGATCTAAAAATAACAGGACAAGGAGAAGTATGCTGAGAGATTTCATTGGATCATCCAGTTAAGACTAAAGTGTAACTCAACTAGTACTTCACTGAAGTGCTGGATACAGTCAAGGAATCTTCTGTAGCAAAGAATGTGATTTCCTGATGGAAGAAGCAAGACATTGCTCATGAGCAAAATGCACTGCACCAACCACAAGGTCCACAAGATGCAGGTTGAATCCTGGCATTGGATGGGGAATTTGTTGATTCATCTGGTTGGTATAGGCGCATTGTTGCAATCGTTTGGACTCGTGTCACATGTGGGAAGTTTCCAGTGTTTTGCCAGAGGTTGGTGGTTTACCCCACCCATCAAGCTGGATGCGAAGTTTTAATAGATTTTCTAGAGTCTGACCTTTTCATAAATGTGGGGCATGGCTGAGAGGTTAAAGACACGTGAACATCTCAACGTTTGTTGAAAATCACTTGTCTACATGAATACAGTGTGCAGTGGTAAGTGTTTTACCGTGGGCAACATGGCTTCCCCCACTGCTAACTGAGAGATTATCATGCATAGTGTTAATAACTTCTGACATGATTGTTACTTCAACTTGTAAAAATCACAAGCAAAAACATTTCAGCCCAGTTCACTTTATTTTAGACAACTATCGGTTAGTATGCACACTGTAAATAAACCGGATTTAGAAGGCATAGGCCACTTAGACATTTATAACAGCATAAAAAGGGAAAAATTTCAACATACATGTACCTGTTTACATGAAGGTTGATGAACAAATGTCTTGACCCAGCCCAGATATAATCTCTGACCTTAAACACATCAAACTACAATACATATAACCATGCACAACATATACATGCACAAATGTTAGACACACGCAAAGTTAATAACAAAATGGTCTTTACCAAGACAAAGTTCTCACATTACCTACCCATATATCTTTTACAGTGCAATAAAAAATGGATTCACAAATTTTTGCTAAAATGGGCCTTATTATCAAATCGTAAATGAATCCCACCAGTTCTCTGAACAATGGAAGTTACTGGCGAAATTCTTTTTTGAGAAGAGCACATGTAGTCCTGTGAGAATCAGACTATCCAGCAAAGGAGCAAAAAACAACACATTGCTTTTGTCCAGATGTTAGACAGTCTTCATTCCTCACCATTGGTCCTCTGGTTATTCATACTACAAGGTACAAGATTATCATTTAAATCCTCCACCTGACCCTGGGCTGTGTACGGACAACCATCTGTATTTTCAGCTTGTGGGAGACTTTTCTGAAGTTCTAGACTATATATTCCCTCAATCATCTATTTAATATTGCATGATTCCACACAGTCACTTTTGACATCAAAATCTAATTCATTTTAAACACCCAATTATTTAGCGTGATGTTAAAAGAAATCTACCAGAAACTGAATATCTGAAGCAATAAATTTTGCAGTACATGTGCTGTATTCCAAGATCAAAAATGATTGTGTGGAATCTACCCCAGACCTTTACAATCACCACATGTACATCATAAGAACAGGCAAAAGAAGTGGAGAAAAGAAAGAGTAAGGAAAACTTTTTGAAAAGGGCTTACTCAGATCCGATATACAGTTTTCTTTGAACATGTAATTGTCCTCATCACTTGTACTATATGCCTATTCAGTATACCTATCCTTTCTGTCCAGTAATCACACCCAGCTGACACAAGCAGGCTGATAAGCCCATTTAATACATGGTTAATATTCTTAATACAGTTACAAAAAGTTAGCAAATGGCAGCATGATTACTACTTCAAAATTGGCTACTTACTCTTGTATCTTACAATAGACAAGTATGCCTCTTACAGCCAATACAGAAGGTACACCCATAAAGTAGCCTCCACACAAGTTATTTACATCTGTACAGGAAGTTACATGTAGCGCTTATACTAAGCCTATAAGAATGGAAACATGAACCATTTATAACATGAAGACTTCAAATATACAAGAGCAATTTGTTCAGTAGCGACACAACACGGTACACAATATACACTTCTGACAATGTCCTCTTGGGAATACATCAAGAGCATTGAAGATATGAATGGAAACAGTTGCAAGTATATGTATTTACCATTTTAAACATGTACAAAATATAAACTGTGTTTAGCACTGAACAACAACATAAGCTACCTGTTCTTCCTTTGCAAAATCCATTCCACAGAAATCATTTACAGCTCAGTATTTCATATAGGGGTAATAAAGAAAAGGAAAAACTGACAATAAACGCAATCAAACAATGACCTTAAAGAAAAATTCTGATGAGAAGAAAATACTATTTGAATAGGGACGTGATCTACCAATGATCATATATAAAATAAACTAAGCACTGTTCATTAAGTACTGATGACAAATAGCCATAGTTTAGCCTTCTTATGTGGATTGACAAAACGACAGCTCTGTAAATACGATCATTATCAATGTTCAGTACTTAAGCTGATCCTACAACAAATAATAAAATATTTTTCATTTTTAGGACATATTTGCAGTCTTGTAATGATGATGCCTGTCTCTGTGATATTTCTGCAAGTGATGCGAGATGGGAATACCAAAATTATATAAACATGCTTAGCTTAAAAACTCTAAGGCTAAGAGTTGAAGTCAGCCTTAACAGCTAGTGACAGCGCTGAAAATTTGTACGGTCAAGTATACCATAACCTTAACATGGATAAGAAACAGCATCTCAAACATCAACCAAGTGCCTTAACATGTCGCCTCTCACCACAATAAATGAAGAGCACCATGAATAACGATTTCCAATATGAAAATGTTACAATTAGACCAAGCCATTTTTGTTGCCTACATTAAATATATGTACAAAATGTTTTCTTGATACAAATAATGTAAATTACTTTCACAAACTCTCATACAAGTATTTACACAAGTGTTTCATACATTTACATATAATGTATAAATTAATAGATTTAAATTTCACATTATCATTGTATAATAAAACAATTTTCCATTATTGAAAACCTTTCAGTAATTTATTCATGACTATAATAGTAACACCGGGAAGCCAATTTATGTTTTACTAGTTGTGTCACTACATATGACCAAAAGCTATTCAACAACAGGACACATACAGACAATACTGACCAAATTCTGATAGAACTAGGTCTTATCTTCAATCCTGGGACCCTCAGACAGCCTACAGCCCTTTAGGTAGGGTCTGTGAGTAATTTTATTCTCAGCAGCTGGGAGACACTGGAACAATGGACAACTACATGAAGGACTCTCTTACTTTCAATAGGAGACCTGTAGGACTTAACAAGAGATAACTAGGACTTAATTATTCTTGAAACACTTATCAACGAGGATTGATTTATCCTTAAAACAAGATCAACTGGGACTGATTTATCCTTACAAGGGGCACAAGGATGTCTTATCCTTAAAAAGGTGACAACTTGGATAGTCTTATCCTTTCAAAGGGGATAATTTAGGACTGTTTTATCCTTGTAAAGGAATCCACTCGGACTGTCTTATCCTTATAAAGGAGTCAACTAGGACTGTCTTATTCTTAAAACGGGATCAACTAGGACTGTTTTATCCATGACAACAAAACAAACTAGGTCATGGTGACCTGACATCAGTATCATAAACAAGTACGAGATCCACCAACACTGAGGTATATTGCGTACTTCACTTTGATTTTCTTCTTTTATCTTTTTTTAAAATGTATTTACAAGTAAATTATAACTTTAAAAAACAGACTTTCAACACAAATAAAACTACATAATTTACTTCTCATAATAAAACCACAGACTGGTTCATGGAGTGACAGAACCATAAATGTCAATTATTCTGAAGACAAGTGCAGTGTGCGCTACAACATTTACAGATTCTCCCAAGAACCACTTCCTGAACGCATTTCAAAAAGGCTTTTTTAATTTTAATAAAACTAATATGCTTATGTTAAACATTTTATTTATCAAAAGGTGTCCTCTAAAACCCAAATAAACAAATAACAATTTTAGTAAATTTCTACCAGTTAATACATATAACCAAGTTCCCATGGATGCTGTTACCAATGTAGATAATACATGACTGGTGTAATTCATAAAAAGCTGAAAAGAGATACTAACAAATAGCACTCATTTGCATAAAATTATTCAACTTTCATGAAAATATGATGCACCACTGAACAGGCATGTCCAATAAAAAAAAAAAAGCTGTCAGCCATCAAATGTGAAAATATGTTCTTACATGAGACTATATTTACTTTCATAATGTAATGCTGACAAAAAGACGGCAACAAAAGCTTGCTCTGATCACCAATGATAAAATTGAATGATGGTTAACAAACTGGCAAGGGAGGTAATCATGTTACAAGATCCCTCAGCCAATGGCAGTGATTGGATGATGGACACTTCCTTCCGCTCTTGGTACAGGTTACTCCTTTCGGATTGTGCTTGTCACTCGAAAGTAACGGACAAATTTGAACACAAGCCCCATGATGAGATACCAAAGATTTCGGCCAATATCTGATCGGGCAATTAGTATTCTCCAGAGAGCAACAACGAGCACTGTGTTGAATGCGTAACGAATGTTCCGCAGTCTGAAACAAAAAATAAGAATAAAAGGTTTATTACTTGACATAATCTTGGATGTAAACTGAATAAGGTGTACTCTTTATGAGGAATTCAGCCTGCCTGTTTCATGAATACCTTGTATCTTAGGCGTTAATCTACCTATGCTCCAGTGCCTGATATTTGGCCACATTTTCAATGACCCATTTCTCAATTTGCAGCCACAAATATCCAAATTAAGATATCAGATATGCAATCCCGCATTTTTACTGAACGGCTGAGGTTAGGTATAATATGTGACATTTATGTCACGCATGAATAAAAAAACCGAAGACACATAAAAAAAGTGTGGAGCACTTTCTGATTTTTGTTTTTTCTCCAAGAGACAAGGTAAGTTTATATGGAGGGGGAGAGAGAGAAAAAGAGAATGGTACGGTTTCACTCACTTCCTCATATGTGCTCGCGCAGCAGGTAGTCCTGCCATATCCTCATTCAGGATGTATTGTTTCGTGCCAAGACAATAGTTCTCTATGTACGTCGGCCAGTGAAGGGCTCGTGGATCAAAGTAAAATGTCTAAAATGACAAAAATACATACATATTAAACATTCTGCATTTGGCATGCAACACTATGTGTTAATGTCTAAATATATATATATATATATGTATTTAACACTAATTCTACACCTAACAGTAACACTTCTAACTATTCTCAAAAAGTGCCACATGTATTATATATAGAAGACAGATATTCATGTGATAATTCTATGAGGTATGGTGGAGCCAAGATTCTGTGAGGTGGAGCTGTCTTACGTTGGGTTTGCAGTGTTTACATGAACCTAGGGTCATCATTTTGGTTATATTCAGTGATTCACTCTCAATGTTACGAGTACGCAACAACCATGGCAACCAGCTACATAAGCATTACATCATTACAATGCAAGTAACGTTAAGAGAGCTTTATTCAAGTTGGCCCATACCTGGTGCTCCTCAAAATTAACGGGTCAACAGATTAAAAAATGGCCAGGTCATTAATTCTGAAGTCTTAGGTCGGAATGGTAGGAATGGAGCTCCAATTTATGAGGCAGATGCTCTATAGCCTCTTGGCCATTGCAACAAGGTTACAATAGTTTGGCAAAAATGCTGTGCTTTATAAACACACCGGCACAACACACCAGCACCTTTTGCTCCAAGTTAAGGGTAGGAAGAAAGAAGATTTATTTCCCATATTTATATGCAAAAAAAAAAACAAAAAAAAAACACACATGCAAATAAAGTCACCACAAAAAAAAAGACACCACAAAATTCATAGATCGCGTTGTAAAGTCAAAATAATCTGACAGACCACTAGTGCAGGTCAGAAAAAAACTGTAACAACCATTCTGGTTTACCAAAGGGAGCAAATCCTGTAAGTCATTACCAGGGCTCAGAGTTTAGTTTTTCTCTCAGTCACACTGTGCGCCTAACTTTGCCCTTTTTTTTTCGAGGCAAACAGGTAACATTTTAAGGCCAAGAAAGCAAAAGGTGAAAAAAAATGAAATACAAAAAACATTTACAGTGTATCCCAGCTTCACAAAGCTTTAACTACCCATGGATCAAGTAGCTGATATAGGTACATAAAAACAACCAAGGTGATTGGATATCTAAAAGTTCATACAAGATAAACAATGTACTGGAGCAGGTGAAAATTAACATATATCACAATCACATGTAGCTTGAGTTTTTTTTCAAAAAGCAGTTGAAGTAAGTTGATGCATAGTCATTGTAGCACTCACAGTACAACACTTTTTCAATTTCCATGTTTGGTACCGGCCCGGATAGCACAGTTGGTAAAGCGTCCACTTCGGGACTGGTAGATCCAGGATCAATATTTGATCGAGTCACACCTAAGACTTTAAAAGAGGAAGTTGTAACTTCCTCGCTTGGATTTCAGCATGAAGGGGATAGTGCAACGACTGGTTGACCCATATCAGTATAATGGCTCGGGCGGGGTGGCTTACTTGCCTTCGGTAAGTCGTCTCAGTCAAGCAGCACTAGATAGAAGAGCGGTGGAAATCCGTCCTGCTACAAGGAGGCACATTATACATACATGCACCCCCCTAAGGATACCTGCGTCGTCATATGACTGAAAAATTGTTGAGTACGACACTAAACCCCAAGCACTCGGTCACTCGCTCACTCACTCACTCCATGTTTGGTGCCTTAACTACATGTAGTTCCAACTTCCTCTTTTAAAGTCTTCGTTGTAACCCAACCCAGGATTGAACTTGGATCCTAAGTAGACACCGGCCCTAACTGAATTATCAGGGCCTGTCAAGTAGCAGATTTTGACCTGATCAACGAACCAGACCACTGACAACTTTAAATGATCAATAGCATGCTCAAGCGAATGATGATATCCTAGTCGCACGTGAGTTTAACTTTGCACAAACGAAAATTTTAGTCTCATATGGGAGCAGTTAGTCATTAACTTCGAGCCCTGTGACACAACAGTGCCCACTACCTACTTTAATAACGATGCCATTCATTTCAATAAGATTACATTGGCATTGTTATTCAAGTAGGTAGAGAGCGCCACTTTTCCATCAGTTACAAGATTTGTTTCCCCTTGCAGAAGGCTGGTGAGCCCCATTATAATTGGTGTTAACTGATGTCGTCATTTTACCCAACAAGCGAACAAGTTTGAGTAGGAACACCTTGGATCAGCAGTGTTATTATCTGTGTGATTATCAATCAATTCCCTCTCTCACCTTTTTATCCTCGGCACTGAGCTGGTTGCGCAGCATGTCCAGGTTGTGGTAAGTCCACTCCCACGAATGAGTGGTGAAGTAATCCAACGTGCCAATTGTCTTATGCAGTTTGTTATACGTCTTGACCATTCTGAGTGGCAAGAGAAAACAAAAACAGTTGAATGGGTGATCCCAAATAGCACACCATGTGTTCAAAATTATGTAATGTCTTGTACATGACATATTATTTATTGGTATCAACAGAAATATTACATAGAGAAAGAAGCTTTCATGAAACTATAAGTTCACAATACACGTTCCCACCTGGTGTGAGCTGTTGGAATAATAGCTGTCCACAAAACACTCCAAAACAGAACAAACTCTCAAACTTGTACCAAGCTTCAAAAAAAAAATACAATGAATCGGACTGACAGACACGAGTTAACTGCCGAGGCCTCTTCTGTAGTGGAAGGGGTATAATAGTAACTGTCCCTACATCAACCATGATTTTCGCCTGCTACTGAGTTATCAGGTGGGTTAAAATGTTGACATGCACTTGTCAGAGCTGCACGCCATGCCCACAAGGGTACATGAGATTTAAACCCTGTGCAGCTGAATTACTGTGCAGGCTGACATCATTTTTCTCTGTGACACTAAATTTACAACCTGTACAGCTAAATTACTGTGCAGGCTGACATCATTTTTCTCTGTGACACTAAATTTACATCCTGCGCAGCTAAATTACTGTGCAGGCTGACATCATTTTTCTCTGTGACAATAAATTTACAACCTGTGCAGCTGAATTACTGTGCAGGCTGACATCATTTTTCTCTGTGACACTAAATTTACAACCTGTACAGCTAAATTACTGTGCAGGCTGACATCATTTTTCTCTGTGACACTAAATTTACATCCTGCGCAGCTAAATTACTGTGCAGCCTGACATCATTTTTCTCTGTGACACTAAATTTACATCCTGCGCAGCTAAATTACTGTGCAGCCTGACATCATTTTTCTTTGTGACGCTGCATTCCATGGCGCATCGCCAGCGGCTCAGGGTTAAAATTTCACGCCCAGGGTTTAAATCCCCATATTACCTTGTCAACATACGGATAACTTATAATAAAGTAAAGTATACCTAGAATACGGAAAGGTAATAGGTAAATAATAAGATGTATAAAGTGTATATGAAATCTAACCTTGGCTTTTTGCCGAGCACGCTGTAGGCAAGGTCAAACATATATGCTGGTATCAAATGACTAACGAAGATCCAGTAATCATGAAGCAAGCTTGAAAAGAAAGCATAAAATTAATTTATTTATTTATTTTACAAATTACACATAATAAACTTTGACAGCAACACAACAAATGCTGATTGCAATGGAAACAGCAAATTAATAATATGAAGATGTAATCATAACATCTTTGTGCATGTCACACCATCTTTACACTATATGTGGGAGAGGTGTCAATAAAAACAATTTGGTTTATCTGACCACTGTTTAGTTTCACTATCAAGAATTAATGAATGAAGTAAACCAGAGTACCCAGAACAAACAACAGTCCTTTGGCCAAGTTCCTAACATACTTTCCAAAGTCATATACAAATTACATACAGTATTTGTGAATGAATGATCGATTCATTTGGTGTTTTACGCGGTACTCAAGAATACTTTATTTATACGACAGAGGCCAGCATTAAGGTGGGAGGAAACCGGGTATTAGTGAAGGACTCTTGGTCTTCAACATGCCTTAGACTTCTCAAATGACACATCAAGCAAGGAAGTACTAAGATTGGCTATCTCACAGTTTCCACAGACCCTATTCAAGTTACAGAACCTGTCCTATGTCTCACAGAACTTTGCTGTGCACACCTGTTATTCGTAAGGAACAAGTTGGGTCGTCTGAAGGCACAGTCCAGGGGAATCCTCTTGAAGGAATTTCTGACGATTGGTTCTGTGAAAGACAAAAGCAAAGAATTCAACATATATGTGTGCATAATTCCAAAAAGGTCAGTTATCCAATATAACATGGAACAATGGAAATACAATACAGACACAAGCTAACAGTTACCAGTAAAATATTTTCATATCTAACTTTTTATGTGTGCAGTTATTATAAATAAAAGCATGTTTATATCTTAATGTCAAACTGACTGCTATTTTTGTTTTTATGAGGTTTTGATTAAGAGTTTTTATGACCTATTTTTTGCCACACACTTATCCAACCTACATAGCTGAGCTACTGAGAGGTTTAGAGTCTGAAACCTCAATGGTTAGAGCCTTTAGGGGAATATCAATGCTGGCACAAAGACATAAATGTTGCAAGTATTTGCAAATATATACTGTAACATGGCCGGCCAATGCGGTCCATGCAAATTTTGTAAACCACAGGTTTATCAACTACTGGAAACAAGCTGTAAACTACTGGAGACAAGCTGTAACTAGTCCTAGAGACAAGCTGTAAACTACTGGAGACAAGCAATAACTAGTCCTAGAGACAAGCTGTAAACTACTGGAGACAAGCAATAACTAGTCCTAGAGACAAGCTGTAAACTACTGGAGACAAGCAGTAACCAGTCCTAGAGACAAGCTGTAAACTACGAGAAACAAACTGTAAACTACTGCAGACAAGCTGCCTCAGTCTCTCAAGTGTTTACAGTCTACTCACCCATTTCCCCCCAAGTGAAGGGGTTAACAGCCCCCGTGCAGGCGTGATAGATGAGGGTAGACTTGGGTTTGGTCACCCCGGTGTACCAGGCTACTGTTATCATCATGTTGATGGGGATGTCTACTGGTACGATGTCTGCCACAGCGCTGTTCTCTGCCTTCATAGTCCTTAACACACCCTTACCTGTCTATTGCAATACAAAAACAGCTACATCATCAACTAAACAAACATATCTAATAAAGTTACACAGAAAGCTCTTATATTTATAATGTATCACATGGGAAGGTGAGGATGATTGTGGGTTTCCCTGGGCTCTGTCCAGTTTCCTCCCACCATAATGCTGGCTGCAGATATGCTTCTTGAATATTATCAATAAATAAAATACTAACTACAAATAATAAAAAGTAATAAAAAAAATATGTATCAAGTATACATATTTGATATAATTTCTGCACTACATCTCTGACATGACCAGATACAGGTTATAGAATGGGGTGGAGGGGGTGGAGGGGATCTGAGGTGCCAGAGTAAACCACAGCCCTTCCCTCACGTACAAATCTCCTGACAAAGCCACAGCCAAAATATCAAGAGCTTGATTTAAAGTTCTGAATTCGTAAAGGTGCAGATCGGTTGCTATGAACACAATGACTTAGCTCATCAAACCAGCAAGAGCAATCAAGGTTTAATTCCTGGAGCAAAAATATCCGATACCTGAGTTAGCAAGAACATTACATACATGAAAATACAGATCATACTTACAGCTATGTAGATGCCACTAGCACCATTATAGTTGTCAATCCATCCCTGTAAAGGTAACATAAATCTGTCATCAACACATCCCAATCTATTACATACACTAGTTGTAAACATTAAAGGAGAAAGCCAAAAAGTGGATATCCTGGCATTAAAGAAAGACCAGAGGTTCTAACTTTCATCATAACCAGCAATAATGTTTGGAACTACTTTAGTTTTCTTTCCTTTTACATGTACTTTTTATAGTCCAGAGAACATTTCCATTCATTACAAGAATAGGTAAAACAGAAAAAAAGTGTGTTATTTATTCAGTAATTTTCACATTCCTAACATTCTAGCATTTCCATGCACCAGTCACATTCCTGAACATTTTTATTTATTTATTTGACTCGTGGTAAACAATGTAATCAAGAATATTTACCTTAAATAATGGGCAGAACCCATGATCACACAGGAAACCAGCTTGGACTAGAACTCGCATTGACCGCACTTGTGCAGGACTTGCGAGTCCTTATGATGCACTAACATACTGGCCACTCCGCCCAATAGGCGCTTCTGATTCATCACAACCTTATTTATGTTAGAGTTTCCAGACTTGCCCACACCATGGGTTATCCAACTTTTTCATTTCACTCATTTTTAGACACGTGACTTATTTATTTATTTGACTGATGTTAAATGTCATACTGTAAGATAACATTTTTGTTAATATATAAAGGTTGTCAGTTTTATGGAAATATACATCTTTTCAGAGGGAGACTACAACAATTCCTCTGGGTCAAAGACCGATTACAAACATCCCTTTAACACTGCTTGGTATTCATTCACATCCATCAGGTAGCTTAAATTCCACTCTGCATATTTCTTCATCCATAAACAGAGCAGAATTTTAGCATTTCACCTGGGCCTTGTGAATTAGTGGAAAAAAGAATCAAGACTTACTGCCACCGGTTCCTTCCAAGCCGCCCCCACGATGGAGGGTCGGACGATGGCAAGTGGTAGAGAAGCGCCCTCTGTGACCAGCAGGTGCTCTGCCAGCTGTTTGGTGTACGTGTAGGTGTTGGGTTTGTTACCCAGTAACTTAGGGGTGATAGAATTCAGCATGTCATCATCCATCCACCTGTGGGGGGAGGGCATATATGTACACAGTCCAATCATAAGCAACACCTACAGTTAACATCTTCTCAATATCAGGTATGAGCTTAAGAAATGCAATTTATTTGTATTAGATATCTTCACATTTCTTTATTCTTTTCAAACAATGGAGAGGATAGGGAAAGAAAAATTAAATGCACTGAAAATTTTGGTGTGTTTTGCCTATCTTTCCTGTTCTCATATACCTTGAACAATACAATAAAATCTGTTGGCACTACCTGCGTTGCACATGGTCAATGTTCAAACAGGTTATGTGAAATTTCCTGTTTCACTGTTTCTTTTATTTATTTGTTTATTTATTGAATTTATTTATTGTAGTTTTATGCTGTACTCAAGAATATTTCACTTATGTGATGGTGACCAGCATTATGGTGGGACAATAGTGAGCACAGCCCAAAGAAAACCCACAACCATCCACAGCTTTGCTGACAGATCTTCCCACTTTCCTGTTTCAATACAGCATTGAAGAGCCAGCCCCTGTCAACCTTCCTCAATTGTGAACAACACAAAGAGACAATGGATCATAAATTGCTTTCTACATCTGTTCTTCCTCTGAGCACTGGTATTTGGTCCACTTACTCAAGGGAATCCAGTAGTTTGTGTGGATGAACCGGGACTGGGTAGATCACTTCCTCTATAAACGGACGGTCACAGTTTGCATAGGCTGTCGAAACGTGTACGAATGCCTGCGAGAAAATATGACGGCCAGAAAAACATTATTCAGTGGTGAGGTGAATCTAAAAATTAGACGCATTTTAACATCAATGACAAAGATCTTGGTAACGTTGACATTCTGAGTTCAGATTAAAGTATTTGTTTGAAGTTTTTTGGGTAGATTACAATGCAAGGCAAGAGTAAGTATGTGTTGGACTTGTCTGAGCTTACATTTAGAAGTGCCATATACAGAGAAATGTATGAAATCAGACACTACACACAACTTCAAAGCAGAATGATCAGAGGAAGTTTACAACAACCTTCTTGGAGAGTTTTGGAGAATTACCTCCATATTCCGCATATTTTTTTTTACTCTTTCACTAATGTTATACACTGAAATTACATGCATAAGGCTTACGGAAGGTTTATTCATTTCTTCCTATTTGACAGTAGTTCCATGTCAAAGTGAAAATATTTTCACTCACACAATGGTTTGCTGGTGGAGAAATCCAGGGTGCCTTAAGAAAAGCACCATACAACCAACTCTGTGAATTAAGCCGCAGAAGAATCAGCGAAAGCTGAATTTAAGCTTGCAACTTCACCAGTCAGGGGTTGATCAGTTTTGGCGAGAACATTTAAGCTGAAGGCCTAAGGGAAACCAGGACAAGCAAACCAACTTACTGTTATTCAAGCAGAACAAGCAAAAAGCAGAATCTTACCTCCAAATGCTTCAATTGCTTACACAATTTTATCATCTTTTGTACACCAATGACATTCAGCTCTAGTGCCAACCTGTGGGAACAAATTATTATACATATTTTTTAGCTTACAAACAAGAATCCCCATCCAGTGGTTAATTTGATTTCCTTATTTAATTGATATTTACTCCTTGTGAAAAAGTAAAGAACATTTACAGTTTGGGGCGAGTTTCAGACAGGTGTCGCAATGCTATGTCAAGAGCATTTACCACACTGATGTATCTCTTCAATACGTCCAAATAACAACGGCTTTGTAAAATGGGACCTCCCCCCAACTGGGATAACACTGTTGAACAAGAATATACCCAAAATCGGCACAAACTTAGAATTGGAAGCAAGGCTACCAAAGCGCTCACCTGTATGAGACAATGAATGCAAAACTCATGCATAAAGGACTGCGATCGTGAATTTGAGAATTTACAGTGATTAATATTCTCACAGTGCATCAGTGATGGATCATCATCATTGTGCTTCACATGCCTGTAAAACTTCAGGTACATACATACTATACTTTTAAAGATACCACCCCTCACATTTTGTTTAACAGTGATTCTAATACACAATACACTAAGTCAAGAATTCAGAAATTTATGGTACGTAATATGTACACACCGAATCAACGATGGAATATCCCCCTCATGCTATTCTGCTCTATGTGTGCAATCCCTGAGCTCAATACATGCAGTACTTTTTTGAGAAACCATCAGTAACCCTTCGTTTAATACTCATTCTTGTACACAATACACTAAGTCAGGAATTCAGTAATTTACGGTACTTAATATGCACATATCCAATCATCAATGGAACATCCCCTTCGTGCTATTGTGCTCTACATGTGTGCAAACCTGCAGTTCAATACTTGCAGTTCTTCTTAAGATACCAGCCCTAACATTTTGTTTAACATTGCTTTCTATATTATTTGACACCGATGCCAACAGTCAGGGTACAGCATAAGCTAAGCCTGTATATACAGGTGAGCTAAAAAATGGAAGTATTCACTCTGATCTTGTATGTAACATATTAGGCCTCCTGTTTGCTTTTATCAATGATTTCATCTTAATTTCTGGTATGTTTTTTAATGACGGTGGGCTTGGATTTAATGTTGACTTTTAACAATATTTCCTTCACATCACAATCGTCGGATGCATTATTAGTGCTGCCTCACTAAACATCGATGCAAAACCCAGCAGACATGATACTTCACTGAGTCACAGAGTATCAGCACCTGCATTAGCAGTACTACTGCCTCACTATGAGCACCTGGGAGCCATTATACCAAGCAGACGTTACTTGTGCCTGGCATAACATTGATGACAACATCACCACAGTAAATATGTCTTAACTAACATTGCAACAGATTGATATACAGGCCCCTAAAGAGCAAGTACCGAAATTTCCCATGTAAAGTTCTGTCATTTCATCAGGCCCCTGTTTATACACAAGTTGGACTTATTTTACAATGTGCTTTGCTTTATGGTTGACTAGTTTATCTGTTCACAAGCACTAGAGTAGAGGAAATTTTCTTTTTTTTTTGTTTTGGTTTAATACTAAACATGGTTTAATAAAAATCAAGTCAGTTTTATGGTGGGGGAAACCAGAATGTTTGGAGAAAATTACCAGTCTGAAAGTTTAATAAAACAGCCAAATGTTTGTTTTCAGAAAGTTCAATTCTTCTTTTAATAGCATTTAGAAATTGAGTTGGATAAAAAAACGAAAATATGGTTAACAACTTCCATTTATCCAGTGAGCAATGTTTCGGTATAGGCTCTAATACCGTTATAGGAACTAAGTCCGTTATCAAGCATGGTAATAATGGTATGGTTGATAACGCCCTTGATTATGCTTGATAACTGTATTAGCACATATAGACCCAATCATCGCTCATTGAATAAATAGAAATTGTTATCAAGAAAGTGGGATGATAACATCGGGCCATGGTCTAAGAATAAAAGTCGACTTCTTGAAGTGGTGTCATAAAAAAAAAAAAAAAAGACTCCTTATGAACAAATCAGGTCTAGGACTCGTAAATGCATCAAACTAGTATGTGGTAAAGCTGCATTAACCAGCACACATATCCACAGCTCAGCAGTTCCAGTTTAAACTGGAGGTTCTATACTGGGACACATGTACTTCAGTGAATAGCTAGGGCAGCTGATATAAGTTAACTTGAGGCCGTGATCTACATTTCAAGCAAACTCTGATCACTGATTTCGTGCATGTCACACAAAGTGCTCCTTCACCTCAATGGCTCATCGAATTTGACAGTAGCTGCGCTGTGGAATACAACATCAACTTCTTCCTTCAACAGCTGTAAGTCTGCTTGGTCAATTCCGATCTCAGGCTCTTGGATGTCTCCACCAATGGCAATCAGTTTCTCATGGAAATTTGGCTGCTCTTTCCGTAACTTGTCAAAAACCTGTGAAAAAGATACAGCCAATCAAGCATCTTCCTCTAAAAGGACATCAAATCATCACAAGAAGTATACTAACATTTGTCAATGCAGTTCAGACAGCTCAGTGCTGAACAATAAATAGGTTTAAAGGAGAGAGAAAAAGGCATTTACAACGAATCAATAAACCATACCCTGCTTACTTTTATTAGACTGGTGTTTAATGCGGTTTTCAAGAATTTCCCCCCCAGTATATTCACAGTAAACAGTGGTCACATCTGTTCTGGGAGAAAATGTCATTTGAAAGTTGGAAACATACCTGACCATAACCTTAATTCTCTCTCTTGTGATTTCACATAATACTGAATGGTGTTAAGATTCATAAATTCTGAGGAAACAGTCAGAAATTACATGCACATGCTGTACTCAAGTTGAATCCAGGTTTAACTCATGGGAAATAGATGTACAGGTTACAACTCATAGCTCAACATTCTCAACAAAAAAGCCATTTTTAGAAACAAGAAATGATCAGAAAATACTTATTTTGATACCGAAACTGAATTTTTTTCCAGGTTACTCTCAGAATCAAAAAGGTGGATTGTATGGATAGAGTTTGAAGTCCATACACTAACTTACGACCGATCAGATATAAGCAGCAAGATTCTTTACATTAACACTTCTGCAAAAACATTTACAAACAGTATCAATACCTACATTAACTGACTGCAAAACACAACTGTACAAAAATGTTAATTACAAATTAAATCCTAATAAGGGAGTTTCAAGTTCACCTCTTTCAGCACTAAAGGTAGAAAAAGTCCTACTGTACCATGTGATATATCAAATATGTTAAGCAACTATTTTTGATTACACTTACAATTTTGTCATTACATTTATAATGACGTGCATATTTCATTAAAATGGTATTTACACATGTTACAGAGCGGTAAATGATGCAAAGTTTCACCCGTCAGTTACTGTTGTTTACTTTCACATGGGCTGAGTTTGTTGTAAGATGACAGAAGAGGGTGATTAGCCTCCCCGCCCATTTCATTACCCTTCATTAATGACTGGCTACAAATCAAAATGAAATGTATGTTTACTGATATACAAATATGCCCAGGTGCCACCTACTACATGTAAGATTGTTTTTTTGGCCAGGTATAATAGACATGTGGAGATTTTGAGACCTGTGGTTGTAAGTTGTCACTTTAAACGCAGTATGACATCATCTGCTGGTAGTTTGCAAGTAAGGATTCACCGCGTGCTAAGTTCTGTTATAGCTTTGTACATGAAGAGTTCTGCAAATTAACAGGTAATTGAAATGCCACCCCACATGTGTAAAGTTACTGGGTGGTCACACTCACGATCAATCTGCGGAAAGTTTTCTCTCAAATTCCCATTCATCTGGTAAACTAGTGATCATTAAACAATCAAAGTGCACTTTTTGTGAAGTAAATGTACTGAATTCATTATGATTAAAAATGCAGAAAACATGAACTGTTGGTGGTAGGAGCCTAGACTGACTTTCCTGTGAAGCATGAGTTTATTACATTCAAGAACTGTCCCCTAGCACAGTGCCCTAGCACCCCTGATGCTCTCCTGTGGCACCCAATCAGTAAGAACCACAATCAACCCTATTAATCTTTCCAAGTCTGAGGCCCAAATTTAAGGTCATTTACTGTAGATGAATGATGGAAAAAAACTGAAGGGTGGAGCACCTCAAAACTTGAGAACTTTAAGTTACTATCACCAAAAGTTGCCAGACAGATTTGACTCAAGATACACTCAAGTCAAAGTACACTAGGACTTTTTTTTTTTTACTTCTAGCGACAAAAGAGATGAAATTAGAAAATGCCCTACCGTTGGAGGTAGAGCATGTTTGTTAGCCCTTACCTTACACTGTACCAAATCCTGTACTCTGTTTTCTACATCCTGCCCTTTCTTAGGCCTCACCAGCAGATACATTTTCTTTATCCCTGTACAGCATCGCAGTAGCTTCTCTATGAGCACTTTACCCAAGAAACCTGTGGCACCTGTGATGAATATGGTCTTCCCATCATAAAACTTTTTGACAGGGGACAGCTCCTCCATTGTAACTGTGTGTACAGTGCTCTGCAATACAAGGCAGTAAATACAATGTAACTAAATACATAAACAGAACAGTCCTACAGAAATGATGTCTCTGGTGTTTACGAAACATGAAAATAACAAATACATGTAAACACCAAGACGATCACTTCTCCTGCAAGTTTCTGAGTTATGCTAATCACATGGATAACCTGATATGTGTTGAAATCCATCAACAGAAACTGAGGTTGATGCTTGTACTCTTGATACTGTAGCATATCGGGGCGGGAATGCACTGCAGAGGACAGCATATGCGACGCTGTTAGTTACAGTACAAACACATATTGTCACACAGCTGTTCTGTACCAATAGCTACACATACATTCTTCAAAATTACACGCATACGTAAATATGAAGCCACAATGGAAAGATGATTCAAAAAAGTATAAACAGAAGTATGAAAATCAATATGGAGAACAAAAATGGCTCGAGTAGCCAGCATACAGGTAAAATTTAACATTCAATCATGTGCTGGGATTACCTCACCAGACAAGACAAACTACTCAACTTGGCTCTATCAAATAACAAATCCTGTTGTATTTACACCAAAAACACTGATCTCGGTATATCAGGTTACACATGTATATTTACAGAAATCTGGCAGCCTGACAGCCACACCTGCAGTGTAAGTGTTTAAATACACACTGTAAAATGCCAGAGTATTATTAGAGACAGAGGAGCCGAGTGCAGCAGTTAATCTGTGCAGGCTGAATCATCTCCAAAATGGCCAGAACACAGCTGTCACCTACACGTACATGTATATATATATATATATGATAGGGCTAATCAACTGCTGGGTTCAATACTTATCGCAATGACCCCTCAGCTATCAGCTCAGTCCACAGGGACAGTAGGCTACCCCAAACACATTATAACACTTACATCATCACAGAGGTTAAAGTACTTAAGCTCAAGTAGCAAGCTCGTTCTTGAACTACTTCTAGTCTCTTATTATATCCTTTATTTTGTGGAATGGATCGGTATGGCTTGACATCACGTGGGCAATATTGGAACCATATCATGACAAGCTGTTCATTTAGAAAATAATATTTAGTTGATGGCATGAACTGCACATCAATGCCAAAATATGGAAAATGAGTTATTAATTTCATAGATCACATGCAGAATGTCATCATATTAGTGAAATATTCTTTAGTGCATTATAAAAATTGAAATAAATTGCATAATTATGTAGGACATTTCTTTTTTTCTTTGACTGCTGCATTGTGTTTGGGCTACACATATAAGGGCTACATGCCATGACTAGTGCGGATTTAAATGCAAGTTAAGGTCATTTAATGTTACTGAGTAAACCAGCCCTGTGTACTTCTATTTTATGTACATGGCATAAAATGGGACACAGTATTGTAACCCTTGTAGACTGTGGTACAACAGTCATCAAATATATACATGTATTTAGTTCATCAACCCTTAAAGCTGTACATGCCATAGCCACATGTAGGTCACTAGGACTTTTCCTGTATCAGAGAAGGTAACTGGACTGATTAATGAGGGAACTGGAGCGAGCTGATTCAGGGGAAATACACGCAGTTTCTAATTCATACATGTGCATCTAACCGAGGAATTCAGGAAATGTGGAAAACACCCAACTGTTGTACCTGTTGCTCTCACTAAAATACTATCACTGACTGCAAAAAGCATTTATAAACATATCCAATGGGTCCTTCACATACATCATACATATACAATATTTGTAATGGTAAATAATATCCTGAAAGTTTATTCCATAACAGTTTTAAAATTAAGTATGAATATTCTTAAAGTCAGTCACAGAATTTGAATAAGAAATTAAAACTTCATGCAGAAAGGTAGGTTTTCACACTAACTCCACATGGTATTTCCATAGCACTGACTTTTTACACAACTGTCACTACTGCCCAGTGAAAACTCAACTGAAAAGGCACTTGCACTTACGTACCTGTCACATGGATATTACGAAAGGCTACTACTACTACACAAACTACATGTATACAGGTGAACATCTAAAAAAAACAATTGAAGCTTCTCATCAAAGTTTAAGCAAGGTGACACTATAACTGTACTTAAGGAAATACTTTTAAATGCAATTACAAAAATAATGCTTTCTCGGAGCTTTTAAGTCTAAGAAATTCGCAAACTTTTGTTCAATTCACCTGTTATTTTTTTATACAGCTTGATTTGTTAGGGAGCCATAATGTTTTCCGGACCTAAACTGGGTCTAGATATGACACTGGTATAACGAGTCTCTATATACCTCAAGACAAATACATATAGATAAGTCTATACGATGATAAATTATTCAGAATAAATCTTCTTTAACTGAATATTATAGCTCTAACATTCCATAAACAACTTACTTCATCACAAGTACTAAAAACTTAACAGTCCTCAAAATTTGAAAAATCTGCTTAAACACAGAAGAGATTATGCAAAATCTTCTTTGTGCTGTTCAGCAAATTATACACGGGTTATGCAAACGAGTCATGCCAAAATTGGTTTCAATTTCCAAAACAAAATTGCACTCAATCAGATCTCAGAAACAGAATTTCATGTGAAGCACAATTTCCTGTGTCACAGATGTTGGTTGGCTGATACATTCTTCTTTAACAAAGTTTATCTGCCCACTTAACTGATGCAAAATTGACAACATCACTTTTTTGATCTTGTCTTTTTTCTATACCATTTTGCATGAAAGGGAAATTATTTGCCCATTTTTGAAGTTGCGAAAAATTGTTAAGTATATCATTAAACAACAGATAAATACATTGGTATTGCCATCTAAAAGGTATGAAGTATATTTCCATATGTCAACTTAGCGAAACTAGGTCTGCCCATGGAGCACACGAACTCATATACAAAGCTTTTTTTTCTTTTTTTTTTCTGCTTCTCACTTAAATAACGTTAGAAGAATTAAAGCAATCAACAATAAATATATCATAGTTTTGATGACCCCACTGGATTTTAGAAACCCTAAGACACATGTGAAAAACTGTCCCAAAATGACCTACATATTAGTTAAAGAGGTGGGCTCAATTTCCACCAGTGTAAAGGAAGAGGAAGTTAAAAACCTACCTACACATTAAAAAAAAAATTTTTTTTGGTGACATGATGGTCTCAGTGTCAGGTAAAATTCTAAACATAATTCCATCTAGGTGCACTAGGAGGCAGGTTGACTATCACAGCAAACCCAGAGAGCATGTAGGCTCAAAACGCTCTACACTCCCACAGCACTAGCACACAGACAAATTCAAGCCATGCAGCAAATAACTGAAAAGGTCTTGTTTGTATTATTATGTCTAGTTGATTATACATTTGATTAATTAGGGTATTTGTACACATAACGGGTAAGACATTTATAACTCAGTTTGACTGTTTTCATCAAGGAGACCATAACATGGACCTGAGCAGGGTGGAAGGTGAATTCCTGTCCCCAAGGCCTGTGCCCCGGGAGCATGGTCAAATATTGCCACAATTTGTTCAATTCAATTTTATGATTATAGCAATATTTGACGATCAGATAGTAGACAGCCACATCGTCATCTAATGAAGTGATTTCCAAACTCTACTAAAGTTTTCAGATGGGTTTAAAAAGAATTTTAAAAACTGACAAAATCACATCTCCACAAACTGCCCCAGTGACTTCTTACCCTTTCCAGATGAATGTATCATACGCTATCTCTGCTCTCTGCTTACAATGACTGTATCCCACATCTTGTAATCTAACAGATTTTAGAAGGAAGAGAGTGCCAGAGGCTTATTTGAGCCATGTCTGTTCCCCCAGAATATGGAATGCACTGGTTCACTGATTGACAAAGGAGACATGTCTTTGTACAGCAAGAAACACAATCTGCAGCTTCTAAGACAACCAGTAGGCCTTCTGCTACCTAGAAATAGTACCTGTGAATTATCCTCTTATTCTCCTTTGAATTGTGCCTTCAACAGTTCATGTTTCAAACACGTTTCCTTTGTCGATCCCTGAGCCAATCTGCACATTGGGCACAAATGAATTTGGTGGGAAAGGACATCGCACAACCGCTTTTTGGGCATTGAACTCCTCCACAAAACAATGTTATTTCCACTGCCACTGTCTGTAAGTACCATTTCAATGGCCGGCCTAAAGACCACAATGATAGGCATAAAGACTGGATTTGAGAGCTGAGGGCATAAGTGACCATAACACGGAAAAAGCTGCCCCGGACATTTATCAATTAACACAACAGAATCAAAAAGAGCACATTTCAAGCAATCCCAAAATATATGTCATATGACAGGTTGTTTGTTTTCAGGTCTGTGTCTTGGACCACACTGCTGAATATCATGAACATTGATTGTGATGTTGTTTGAGACCCATGACCAAAATCTGGCAGGGTAAATAGGGGACATAACCCCTTAAAAATGGCGTCTCAGGTAACTGCTCAGTGTCATGTTTTTTCTTTCCTTTGGCCCAAAAAATGGATCCAAAATTAAACTAAATCGTGACACACTGTATATTTCTGGATAGTTTGTGCTCTTTCTGAATTTGCTGCTGTGACAGATGTTCTGTTTCATAGTAGCTTATCTGAAGCTGACCCCTGTCAAATCCAGTCTTTATACCCGTTCAGTCTAGCCTTAAGGCTGGCCTCAACTTGTATCTGGTATCCAACCCAGAAGGGCATAAAAAAAGAATCAAAACTTCACTGTGTACATGGCTAAGACAGTGCATCTGCTATGTTTGACATCTTGCGCAGGCTCTGTGGATGTTATCACAGTAATACTTGTAGACAGCCTGCCACGCCTTCAGCTTTTTTCGCAAAGACCTCCATATGGGGTAATGCCAGAAGTACATAAATTTTAAGTATTACAGAGCGATTATACAAAAAATTTCAATCTTGGTGCATGAATGACATGATGTTTATACATGTACATGTTTGAAAGGCTAAGCATATCATTAACTGACATACATCGGACGTAGAAATGGACAGCGATTACAGAAAACCACATCATGTAACAAACAACAACAGTATGTTGGGGACAGCACACTGAAAACAGAGTGAGTGAGAGAGTGACTGCTTGGGGTTCAAGGCCATACAAAACAATTTTTTAGTCATATGACAACGAAAGAGTCATTAGGGTGCATGTACATGCAATGTGCCTACTTGTTGCAGGACAGATTTCAACCACTCTTTTATCTAGTGCTGCTTCACTGGGACGACTTAGCGAAGGCAAGTAAGTGGCCCCGCCTAAGCCATTATACTGATACAGGTCAACCAGTCATTGCACTATCCTCTTCATGCTGAACACCAAGCGAGAAAATTACAACTTCCTCTTTTAAAGTCTTAGGTGTGACTCAACCCAGCTGAAAACCGAGGAGTGCAGGGTAAGTCAATGCTTGCATATGAGGCTATGTTTCAAGTCTTGTCCTACATAAGCACTGTCTCCTAGAGCTATGGCTGTATAAGGATGGTTTATGTATACTGAAACACAGCGACTGCTGGCCACCCTTAGCCCGAGAGTTATGCAGACCCGATTCCGATATAATGTTCACAAAGAGCTACTCTCGTTCAATTCTGATGCATGCGCATTAGGTTCTTCCTGAATACACACATAGCACTGCAATTCTGAAAGCTGAAATATTTATGCACACTTTGCAACAATCGCTACTTGCCTTTACATCACCATTCTCCTGTAAATCTTAGTCGAAAATAGGCTGATATTTAGCAGGTCGCTGCACGCTGCCATGTTTTAAAATTCTGGGTCAGCGAGGCACAAATGCACAGCAGCAGTAGGCCTTTTTGTGTAATTTAGAATGGAACGGTTGCTGAGACAACATCCCTTTCCATTTTTTTTTTTTTTACTGCAAACTTAATTTGGCATTTCCCACAAATTGTGGGGTGCGTGATTCTGCTCCATAGCCTTCAGACATTGCAAATTCGTGACTCCGCAGTAACATCTCTTTCTGTCTGTCAGAACTGATGGCCAGCTGATCAAAACATAGAGACATGTGAAAGGTCAATCACGCATGCACGTCAAGCAACAACCGGATTTATTAGGTCACAATGTTGACACAGCATGTGAGTGTAAGTTACAGCTGTGAATTATCTTGGATTTTCCAGCGTTGAAGGCTATACAATGTGGCAAAAATTGGCTGAGGAACAGAGAATGTCTTACTGAACATAATTTATTGGAGTTTTACCTGGTAAATGCATGTACTGGTTCATTTGCACAGATTTTTTTGGCACAGTGTTTCTACGCAATAAGCTGTTTTTAAATACCACTATTTTAACCTGGAAGACTCCTCGGCTGTGATCTACGCCTAACCCCTTATTAAAAGATCCCAGCCGAGATCCTTGGCAATGGCTGTTCTAGGCGTGTCAAGTTTATATGTGGCATGGAAAGCGTCCGATTGTGTTCGGTCTTTTGCTTTGGACCTATGTTTATCCTGCAGGGTCCGAGGGGGCAGAAGCTATGCCCTGGCCTCACAAGACACTCACTCAGTCACAGATGAACAGTCAGCGTGTTGCAATAATGTTGTTGTTGCTCAAGTGTTTCAACGTGGCCCAGTTTTTCAGCGCAGATACTTAACACCAAAAGGAATCACATACGGTATAGACAAACAGACAACAAATTTGAGAGCAATATAGAAAGGCGTACCTATTGCAAGGCCGATTTGGTCAACAAGATATATCTTGGTTCCACTCCTTTGGCGCCGATAAAAGCCGAAACAGAAAATATATGCACAATCTTCAGATAGTTTCTGAGGTCAAAGTTCATCAAACCAGTACCAGTGGTGCCTGGAAATTGGATTGGCTGACACCAACGGTACTTATCAGTTAAATTCATCACTGGGATCGTCATGAGAAGATAAGTGTCGCAAGCTAAGACTGGTCGTCGCTTACATCAACCAGAATGTCACACAAGCGCGGCGCTGGCGTGAACCAGATAGTCGTTATACTCTTGTCTTCCTTCTCCCCAAATAAACAAGCCCATTAAAGTCTCGAGACTACGGAGCCGTAAAAGTGGCATGCTGAAAACAAAAAAATTTTGACGATAAAGAAATGAAGAAAAATCTTGGGGAAGAGAAAATCTTTTTTTGTTAACCCCCCACTTATTTGGTCAATCACAGGTCCAATAGCCAATACGATTGGCATGATCGCAAATGCACATATTCTCATCTGCCACAGAAACGGTGATATACTAAAAGAATAAGAGTACACCGCTTTCGACAGACTTCTTTTGGGCAGGCATTGCATTTCCTTATATCGACGAGGCAGCTTAAAACAGATTAGAAAACAGATTTTAAAGGTTTTTGAGTTTTAAACTTGGGCCAATACCGGTACTTCTAAAGCGGGGGTTAAAAAAAATTCTCTTCCAAAAAATTGTTTTTTTCACCATGTATGTTTTTTTTTTCTCTTCCAAAATTTTCGTTTTTCACCATGTCACTTTTACGGCTCCGTACGAAAGGCATGTCCACTCATGCTATATAATAGTTCAGCTGATTCGTGCCATTCACGCCTCTTCCCGTCGGAAAAAATCATCTGCTCTGCATGTATTTATGTTGCTGTTCCTGCCAGCGAGATCAAGGAGCGACAACTCTGGAAGAGATTGACAAGAACTCGATGAAACACCCTAGTATGAATCAAATCAACCTCTGAATGTCATGTAAAACTACAAACCGATTTTATATACACTGTATGCTTATAAGCGGTAATGTGAATGAGCAAACCAGCGTTTTTTTTCGCAAACCAACTTTTTTTGGTGTTTTACTTGATGTAAGCGGTGAGTAGTGCCAGTGTGGAGTATGAGTCTCTTTAAGACGGTCCCAGTTAAACACTCACTGATGGACTCACTCTGTTCAAATTAACGATTTGGTTCCGATAAGGATATAAAAGAACAAACAGTTTTCAACTTGTTTATCTATTGGTACGAAAAGTTTATATATCATACAGCTGTGATTAAAACAAAATGGGGAGGAAAAACTTCGATGCTTTCTTACAATGTCCAATATTAGAGAGAAGAAAAAGAATGAACAAATGATGTGACCCTTTTTCGGAAGTGCATGTGGTCCATTCTTTTAGGAGGACACCTACTGAAAACAGTTGCACAGCGTGACAATGAAACATGAGTTGAACAGAAATGGTCATGTTTGTGCAAGTATTTCATCAGACCGAATGCATCTTTTACTCCTGACTGTTACTTAATTTTCCACAGCTTTTGAGTTTGGGAAAAAAGAGTTCGGCTATCCCTGCCGAATTGTTTATTGTTGTTACGGTTGTCAGTTGACATCAGCAGATCCTGCTGGATCGTTCGGGCAGTCCGAGAGTAGACCACTCAGCGCGCTAGTAGAAGTATCACACCATAAAACTCAGGCGATACACCAAGAATTTGAATCATTCACAAGTTGTGAACTACTGTGTCGCTGTTCAGGGAGTGTCAGTGTAATTTGTACATTGGCTGTCAGTTGAATCTGTTTTGAACCGTATTTTCTACTGACAAGTGCAAAACTGGCTGACTACGCCAAGAAGCGTCTCAAATCGGCCTTAAACTCTGCTTAAGTATTTAGAAATGTTGCACCCAGTGGTGAGATAGTCAGAGATGCTGTGCTGTCATGTGATTATAGTCACCAGTGGGTGTGATCATACACAGTTTAACTGTAGTAGGTGTTATCCTCGGGTGAATACCTGCTGTAGCAGTAGTCCACATTGATGCTACATCTGTGCTTGGATTGTGAATAGTGACAGCTGTATAGCTGATGTTTATGTAGATGTTACATTGGGAAGGGAAGGGGAATTGTCACCAGAAAAGTCACGTTTGTGTCTGCCCACCGTTTGTTTGTCGTTGTCTGTGTGGATAGAGCCATTCAGAGCAGGACATGTACTGTTACTCCACCCTGATAGTGATAGGTAGTAACAGTTATACTGACTGTCAGCTAGCCGTGAAAGGCTGAGGTACTTGTCATCAGGCGTCAGTGGAGATTGTTGAAGGCCTGAGAGCTATTACAGGATTCTGGTGTTTGCTCAGTATTTAGGGACAAACCGTTTAATTGATGTGGAGGATACACCATGGCTGAGAAATTAAGTTTAGATGATACTTGTGGAGAGGTGTTAGGATCAAGCAATTCACCACTTCATGGGGACCCTGTTTATTGTCCACGTAAGTATGCATGCAGCATCTTTGACAGTAATTACAGTACATGTATATGCAGTGTAATTATATACATGTAGAACTTCCATGGTGAGACGAATTTTGTCCACTGTATACTACCGATATTGTTCACATAGTGTAAACCTAACATGTGGCTGTCATAAAGGATAGTTAAATGACCTTATTTCTTCACTAAGAACATTTTCAGAATCAAGAACTGTGTAAACCAGGTCAGTCTCAACTAGTTCTGTTTTTTGCCATAGCTGCATAGGGCCAGAGTCAAGAAATTTTATATTAGAAGCTGCAGGTGAGGGTAATTATCACATGGAATTGGATGTGAATAAGAGTAAGATGTCTGTTGTCAGCTCTAAGAAAAATGTTTTAAATTTAAAATAAATTTTTAAAGTTATTAAGGATATTTTTTGACAGGCTATTGGTATGGTGTTTGGTATGATACTGTTATAGTGACGTTTTAATTCCAGCTATGCCTTGGTTTGGGATGGACATTGGAGGCACCTTAACCAAACTCGTCTACTTTGAGCCTCAAGATATTTCTGAACATGAGGAGCAGCAAGAAGTTGAGACCTTAAAAACTATACGTAAATATTTAACTGGAAACGTAGCATATGGGAAAACTGGTATACGTGACGTCCACTTAGAGATGAAAAATCAAGTAATAGGTGGACGCTTGGGCTCCCTGCACTTTATACGATTCCCCACTTATGAAATGCCAGCTTTTGTTGAATTGGCCAAGTCCAAGAACTTTTCCAGTCTTTCTGACACAATATGTGCCACTGGAGGAGGTGCTTTCAAATTTGAGGAGGACTTTAAAAGAGTGAGTATTATAGTAGGCCTGCATGCCCATGTCACCTGAAATGTCAAGGGTAAATTTTTTTTTATTGGTATGGAAACGTAAGGTAGGAATACTTTGATGATGATCGCATTATTTGTTTATTATTCTTTTATATGTTGTTTTAAATTCTGTGGTTATATATGAGCAGAAATAAACATCACAAATCTGGACACTTCATAAAAAATGTCAGGGCTTGTCTCCCTCTGATCTCAGAAGGTCATAACATTTTATAGTGGATCTGGGTTGTTGATGATTGGTGGTTGACACCATCACCCAAAGTTGAACTATTAAAGGAAAAGGCTGCTCAAGGATTTTAGCTTTGACTGTTCCTTGTTGTCCATTATTCCGTTATACTGCGCGGTATCAGTATAATGTGGCTGGGTAGGGTGTCGCGTCTGATGTCTGGCATGATGCTTCAGTGGCAGCAGCACTTTGGCAGCAGCACTTTGGCAGCATGGAGTCACCCTGCCACAAGAAGACACAGTATATGTACACACACCACATGACTCCTCGTATAGCATATGAGTGAAAAATTGTCAAGTACGATGTGAAACCTCGAGGGCCTCCGTGACTCATGAGCCTCTCAGCTCATGCTGACTTCCTCTTGCATGTGGGAAGGTCTTGCAGCAACCTGCAGATGGTCGTTTGTTTCCACAGCCTGCTTCCTCCCACAACAATGCTGGCTGTCGTTATATAAGTGAATTATTCTTGAGTTCAGCATAAAACACCAGTCAAATAAAAAAATAAATAAGACATGGATGCTTCAGTAATCTGAAAGTGTTCTGTGTTCTAATCCTTAAGATGTTTATCAGTGTGTCCTATTGTTAACCTGGATTGAACTCCGCAAAGAATTGTATGTAGGCGTCATGTGATTTTTCAAATGAAAATCTTGTTTAGTACACAGTGTATTTTTGATTTTAGGAGGTGAAACTTGAACTGCATAAAATAGATGAACTAGACTGCCTGATAAAGGGTATCCACTACATAGATCGATACAATCCTTTTGAGTGTTACTACTGGAAGACGCCTAATGAGCCCGAGAAGTGTGAGAAGGTGCCGTTTGACTTCCGCAACCCATACCCTTACCTGGTGGTGAACATAGGCTCAGGGGTCAGCATTCTGGCTGTCAACTCACCAGAGGACTACAAAAGAGTTAGTGGAACCAGGTAAACATACTGAAGTATTGCACTGATTTGTATTGGTACGGTAAATGACGTAAAGTTTCACCCGTCAGTTTCTGCCGTAAACGTTTGCGCTGGATAGTGGCAAGATGATAGAAGTGGGTGATTAGCCCCCCGCCCTGCATGGCAGCTATGATCTCTAATCAGCGGCATGTGGGATCAAGTCACCCACAGCCAGTACAGGTCTCCTGACCAACCCATGTGCTTGTATAATTATACTCATTTATTGAGCCAGAGAAAGTATAAAGTTGGAGGATTATTACAAACCTATAAATTACAAACACTGTCTCATTCCATGGCTATGCCAAACAAGCTATATTCAAATGCTACAGTGTACACTGCAGACCTCAAAACGGGGAACGTATGATTGTTAGGGTAAAGTGAAAGTCACATAGTATCATTATCTTGTGAACAGTTGTTTACTTAGAGCCCTCACTATGCAGTAAATATTTGTACACGTATTTCAGGTACAAATGATTTTACTACGAAATATCTGTCTCGTATAATTTGAATGAAGTATATCACTCAACGCACATACTTTGTTTCGATACAATGGGGACTGTCCTCCTACCACAGAAGAGTTACCATTCGGTTCCCGTCTTATGAAATGGGAACCTCCCATTAAACACAGAAAACATACTCAAAGCAAGGTTTCCGAAAACTACCATGATTGCCTTTTACCTCTTTTCGGTAGCACTGTGTATGAGTCAGACAGGATTTGTTTGTGACATATAAGAGGTTCGCACAACATTGACTGACTTATAACGAAATAAAGTGCATATTTTATGATTACTGGCATGCAAATTTTCCCAGGCGTGATTTATGCATCCCCAGTGACAGGTAAGATTATTTTTTTTGCCTTTCGCCAGCAAAAATCCCACCATTGACGGGTATAATAGACTTGTGGAGATTTCGAGCCCTGCTGATTGTAAGTTGCCTCTGTAAATGAAGTTTGACATCATGTGCTGGTAGTTTGCCAGTAAGGATTTACGGGATGCAAAGTTCTGTTATAGTTTTGTACATGAAGAGCTCCGCATTTTGACAGATATTTGACATGCCACTCCACATGTGTAAAGGCACTGGGTGATCACGCTCAGTCTCCAGGGAGTTTTCTCCCACATTCCTATTCATCATAAACTGGCGATCATGTAACAATCAAAGTGCACCTGTTGTAAGGTAAGCATATATGTACTAAATTCATTATGATTGGAACTGAAGAAAAGATGAACTATTGGTGGGAGGAGCATAGACTGACTGCGCAGTGAAGCGTGAGCTTGTTTATTACATGTACTTTTGGAAACTGTCCACATAAAGCCCTGACGACCCCCGATGCTCTCTGGCGGCACTTAGTCAGTAAGAACCATAATCAGTGCAATGAATCATGGGATACACTTTCCAAGTCTATGGGCTAAACTTAAGGTCATTTACCGTATATTAGATGCTGTTCTCATGTAAGGTTGTGATTGTTCTTTATTGGTATGTTTGATACTGTTCCTATTTATCTTCTCCAATGGCAGTCAGGTTTTATGGTTGGAAGAAAGCTGGTAGAGCTCTGTGGAAGTGACTGCTATTAGCCGGATACCTGACATAAGACACAGACAACACAGCGGGAACTGGACTAACTGATCAACACACACCCTAAATGATCAATAGCCACTTTGTCTTCTGAAAGAACCCCATAATCCATTGGACGGCCAACCTTATGTTTACACAATACGAATGTGTTCATTTATTACAATTGAAAGTACTTGTACAAGATTATCCAGTCTTGCTTTCGGGGTTTTCATTTCATCTGCAGATTTAAGGAGTATGGCTCATGGATTCTAATATAGTCGTTTATCATCAGAGTTTTTTTTTTAACAGGCCCTAAGAGTTTATTTTACAAGTCTTCTGTAGCCCTGCGGTTATTATCTCTCTTGGGAGGGGAATTTTAAATGAAGGTTTACAAGATAAGTGATCCAGATAATCTAGCTGGATTTCTTTCCTTAATTCTAGCAAATTCGGATAGTCTCGGACGATGATATTAAAAAAGACTTCTGTTATCCACTTTAATCACACTTTAATTAAACTTTAATTACGTGTTCGTAGACCTGCAACACTTGACATTAACAACAAAATACACTCTAGTTTCTCTTGGTAGCTGTTGAAGGAATTGGTTTTTCCTCCTGGCAGTTATCTCTCTATTTCAGTTTGGGAGGGGGAACATTCCTGGGACTTTGCTGTTTACTGACTGGCTGTGAGACATTTGAAGAGGCTATAGGGCTGGCCTCGCAAGGTGACAGCACCAGGGTAGACAAACTCGTCAAGGATATCTACGGTGGGGACTACGAAAAGTTTGGTCTGAAGGGAGATGCTGTTGCGAGCAGGTATGTTTTCAAAGAAACAAAAATTTTTTCAGTAAGGCAATCAAGTCCACCTCATTCTGGCTTCCTCTCTGGCCGTACATGGGAAGGTCTGCCAGCAACCTTTGGATGGTTGTGGGTTTTCCCCGAGCTCTGCCTGGTTTCCTCCTACCATAATGCTGGCCGCCGACATATAAGTGAAATATTCTTGAATACACCAATCAAATAAATAAATAAATTAATATGGCGAAACTTTTTTCAGTAAGGCAAAAGTTTTTTCAGATAGATAAAACTCATCCTTTGGACACAAAACTTTCTTCATAGTGACAATCTTTTTCAAGGACACAAAACGTTTTTCAGAGAAGCAAAATTCTTTTTAAGTCAAAATATATTGGAGATTGGAAAGACAGAATGGTAGGTGGTCCAGCTTACTACAAATATAATGACCCTAATTCCTCAACCTTTTTGTATACAACCTTTTCGTACATGTTGTGAGCCATTTATTTACACTTTTTAATTTGATTTTGGAGGCAAAACTACATTTGTTGGATTGGCCAATTTCAGGGATTCACAAAAAGGATAATTTTGTCAGTCCACACAGAATAATGCCTTCAGAATAAGTTTGAATAAACACCTTGCAATCCTTTGAAAATATTGAAGAATAACAGTAATATCACTATGGAAAAGGGCTAAGTGAAAAAATTTAAAAAATTCAGCTTGAAGTGTTTTTTTAAGACGAGATCATCTTCAGCCACCTGCGGATGGTCATGGGTTTCCCCTGGGTTTTTCATGGTTTCCTTCCACCTGTATAAGTCATATAAGTGAAATATTCTTGAATATGGCGTAAAACATCAATCAACTCCATTTAAAATAATGCCCGACCCACCTTGATAATCGGTCGGCATCAAAATTCTCTTAGAATGTTTTAAATTCTCTCAAGTCATTTTATGTCTTATTTATTATCATTACATGCATGTGTTTCGTTTCGCATGTGATTACGTTTACTTTCTGCACTGATTCTTTGTTTTAGCTTTGGTTACATGAACCTGAAAGAGAAGAGAGAGAATGTTAGCAAGGCAGACCTGGCTAAAGCTACACTCGTTACCATCACCAATAACATCGGTTCCCTGGCCAGGATGTGTGCCGTCACTCAGGTAATACTCAGCTCAGGTAGACTGCTTTGGTGACCTTATGGTTACAGCAGCAAGCTCGAAGTCAGGAGACCTGGGATCAAACCCAGGTCAAGTACCAAAGATTTCAAAAACGATATCGCTTACTACTGTGAGGTTAGAGCTAGGAAACAATCTGAACCATGACACTCACACAAGTAGAACTGCAGGGATTTTCCAACATCCTTCTCAGCAAAGCAGCAGAGTGTGAGGTACATACCTGGATTCTAATATCCGAAAATAGCTTTTACAGGAGGTATATGAGAAATAGATTATCAATACACTGTGCGGATCAGCATCGTATATGGCTCTTCTTCTCTGGGGTTGCGTTGCCACATCAACCTCACCCTGCGTGCTCGGTTGATGCAGCCAAGCAACTGTAGAGAACTTGAGCGATGCGACGATGCTGATCAGCACAGGGTACTGATAATCTCTGTGTATACATGTATGGGAAATATAACAATGTATCGCATATTGACGTATTACTTTTATAATACAGGGTATAGAGAGAGTGGTGTTCGTTGGCAACTTTCTTCGCGTCAACACAATCTCAATGAAGCTGTTGGCTTATGCAATGGAGTTTTGGTCAAAAGGTGCTATGAAGGCTCTGTTTCTTGAACATGAGGTATGTGGTTGTAATGTTAGTTCTTGTCTACAATACTTACAGTGTAAACTCTATGCTGGTGAGGTGATCGTGGCCTGTTCCTGTTTGCCAAGAGGGATCATAGCCGTGATAGGTTTAAATAGCTGTAATAGTTAAGAGGAGGGTAAATCTGATTGTATATTGTATGGCCTAATATATAAAATTACAGAAAAGTTAACCAGTTTTCTTCTCTTGGCATACAAATGACTTTAAACTACAGTTTTTTTAAGGTCCCAGTGGTTGGTCTGGAAATTAAGTAGCCATGCTGAAGTGAAATCAAATTGATATTAAAGAAATATAGAATATGTCTCAAAAATGAAAATTTTTCGTAACAGTGCTGTCTTCATGTTGCTTGAAACCATACCCTTTCATATTACCATTTCTGCTTTCCTGTAAGTGGATGAACCACAGATATCTTATCTCTTCAGTTGAAAGGGTGACATGTACATATTTTGAAATTTATCAAAGTCAAAACCCTATGGCTGCTAAATGAATCCCTGTACCCAGTCATGGAATGACAAAATGTAATAACAAATGGGATCCATGTATTATGCATTGTAAAACAACGTGTGTGAAAAAAGAACTTGTCTTGATGTCTTATTCCTCAGGGCTATTTTGGTGCTATGGGGTGTTTACAAGAGCTTATGAAGATGGAACACCATCACACAGTTGAGGAGAATGCTGTCAACAGCCCTGCGCAGGAGAGGGATTTACAACAGGTACCCTCAACTTCATCCGTGCCATAAATCAGACTTTTGTAACAGTGGGGACCACCAACTAATCAGGGACAAGTTTTTCCATATTGGAACCACTGGTTCGAAGATATATTCGATCAGAGTAAGCAATTAGCAGATTGCCTTGCAGGACCTGAAGGCAAACAAGTGTATTGTTTTCATGCTGCTACCCTGCAGTCTGCCTGTGAGGCCCACATGCGGCTATTTAGGGACTCTTTGATTGTAGAGCAGAGTTGTTTCCCCTGTGCTTCCTGATGTTGATGGAGAGCTACCTCTCATGTGCTCCTTGATGTTGACAAAGAGCTTTTCCCTATATACCCTCTCCTGTTGACATAGCCCGCTGAGAAAACTAGCTTGATATTAGAGGTGCAGCTTTTGTATGTGACTACCATGGTGTTATGTAACATGTTGGTATCAGCAAAGCTTGTGTGTTAATTGACAATTGGATTTTACCATGTGCTGAAATGAACACTAATCTTTTCTGGCCATAAAAAAAGTGGCTGTTGTTTTTACTGTAGAAGTGAGAACCATTCATACTGACAATGGGACCTATGTCACACATGACCTTTATACCCTGGAAACATGGCTCTGACTTCTATTTACTACATTGTGGAAATAGAACACCACTGTTTTTTGCAACCCTGTGAGTGGTAAAATTTGTAATGGTCACCATGGCAACAGTACCAGTCACCATGGCACCAGTTACCATTATGACTGATACTGGATTCATAATTGCAGCTGATGAATTAGTGTGTATACAGTCTTGTTAACAGGGCTCTGCCGCACATGACATTGTGAACTAGGGTTTGTGGCATTCAGTTTTTTTTTTTTTGGACAAAATACTGATGTTATATAACAAAAAGTTTCTTTTAATACTGCCAAGAACTATAGCATATCATGGGGTCCTCTTTGCTGACATCATTTCACAATGACAGCGTTTTCAGAAGGGACCAGGAGGGTTTAATATACTAGGCCCCATCTGTTTAATACAATCATAATATGTTACCATATTTTGTGACAATCTTTGACAGAAACAAAACACCTCACATGACCCACCGGCTGGAGGTGAGTTTAGTCATATTTATTTAGACAACAGAATGTTACAAAAGACAGTATTAGATACTCCTTCTCAGAAACTGAACTTGAGATCATGTTGAAGAGAGATTGACTAGTACTTTTAGTTACCTGTAAATGTGACCCATTTTCTGTCACGTGGCTGAGTGAAAATTATCGTTTGTTACTGAATAGTGAAAACATTGTGAAATATGCAAATTATTTGCACATGGTCTTGGCTCAAAATAATGTGAAGTGAAGTGTAAATTTGTACCTGTCAATATGTGTATGTAACCTGTTTCATGTCCATGTAGTAACATGTTCATCAACAACTGCTGACATAAACACTGTGGTCAACATTTCTTATCCTCCCCAAGTGTATGTATTATTGACTTACCCATGAGCTACCTAATGGGATCAGAAGCGTTTCCAAGTATATTATCCTCTTCTTCTGAAATGGTCGGTAAGGGAAACTTCACAGAATGCTGAGCTTTGCAAGGTGTATTATTGCCTTCTGTCAAGCATTTGTCCAGTATATTAGTGACTTCTTTTGAAGTTGTTGTTACCAGTAACTTCATAGAATCCTAAACGTCGTCAAGTATAATAGTGACTTCCCTTGAATTCGTTACTATGGGCAACTTCTTACAAGATATCCAAGAATATAAGTGAAATTTTGGGTTAACATTGTTGTATCCATAGCATGTTAGTATGACAACCGGTTAAATCATCACTGTGGTGGGTGTACAGTCATGTTAGTCACTTCTTCTGGAGTGCCATCAGCTGAATAAATATTTACCGAAATGTTTTTTTATATTTTTTTGTAAATTAGTAAGACATCCAGGAACAGATATACGTCGTCATCATAGGACTGAAAAATTGTTAAATATGACACAAATATGACATAGTATACATACAGACATACACACACAGATACAAACTTGTAATATGCATACCGGATTTTGCTCTTTCAGCAGGAGAAACATTCTCAATTTTGCCATTACATTTATCTGTTGTTAGTGTTTGAGATTCATATATAGTATGTTATATGTGTATTTATTGTAATATAATATCTAGTATATATTAATATATAAGCAGGGAAGATGACTTTGTGAAGACAATAGATGACATGATTAGTGTCATACTGTAATTCACTTAATACTGATCGTTTTTCAGCTGACACTGATTCTGATTCTTATGGATCCATTTGCCTCTTAAGAGCTTTTTGGTGAAGTCCAATTAATTTCTTGTCAAAAAAATTTCAGTATTGGCGTGAAGACTATTATTTCAAGGCACTTATGTTCTTCTGAAAGTGCATTTTTACACAACAAACTTTAGATGACATACAGTATATGTACCTACATGTATATATACCTTTTCTGCTGAAAAAATCTGAATAACCCAAGAGATTCCAGTCCTTTCCTAAACACTTTGTCCTGCTGGAAATGTGAAAGTGAATAAGCTGATGAGTAATGAAGTAATACATACAGCTTGTAGACAAGATTAGATCAGCCAAATTTACATTTAATTTAGGGACATAATTCTGGGAGATAAGAAATAATATTTATTTATAAAACAATTCCTTATGGTGTCAGAACATTTTTAAGACAATTAGTGGCAATACAAAACATGACATGTAAAGTGTTTTTTTTATCCAGACATCCACACCCACGCCCACGCCCACACCCAAACCCTGTGGCCTGATGGTTGTGAATTTAAGTTTCAGAAAAGTCATGCTTAATTTTCTTTGATGGTGGAGATACATAGCATGTAAAGTTTTAATTTCGGCCTTTTTCATCATACTCTAAGAACATACCAACATAGAAGACACCGCATATTGTATGGTACATTTGTCATGGTACTGGTGAACAGACTTGAGTACGCATGCATTATGGTACATTTGTAGTGTTACTGATGTACAAACTTGGGTATACATGCATTATGGTACATTTATAGTGGTACTGGTCTACAAACTTGGGTATGCATGCATTATGGTACATTTATAGTGGTACTGGTCTACAAACTTGAGTATGCATGCATTATGGTACATTTATAGTGGTACTGGTGCACAAACTTGAGTATGCATGCATTATGGTACATTTATAGTGGTACTGGTCTACAAACTTGAGTATGCATGCATTATGGTACATTTATAGTGGTACTGGTGCACAAACTTGAGTATGCATGCATTATGGTACATTTATAGTGATACTGGTGTACAAACTTGGGTATGCATGCATTATGGTACATTTATAGTGGTACTGGTCTACAAACTTGGGTATGCATGCATTATGGTACATTTATAGTGATACTGGTGTACAAACTTGGGTATACATGCATTATGGTACATTTATAGTGATACTGGTGTACAAACTTGGGTATACATGCATTATGGTACATTTATAGTGGTACTGGTGTACAAACTTGAGTATGCATGCATTATGGTACATTTATAGTGATACTGGTCTACAAACTTGGGTACTCATGCATGCATAATGCATATTGGCATATATGAGGTGCTCTCATTTTAATTCATATATCACTGAGGCATGCATGTAGTCGTGGTTCCTGATGTAGGCTGTATGTGTACTTGTGTGTCAACTTTCAAAACACCTTTGAAAGTAAAAGTTAGTACTTTTATATATATATATTAGTTTAGTTTAGTTACTTTTAGTATATATATATATATATATATATATATATATACATGTATGTATGCATTTAATTACAGTGCCATTAAATTGATTGCCCCACACTGTGGTTCAGTAGGAACAATGCTGATATTAGTTAACACTACAGCTCATTCAGGCTATATCTTGTATTGGAAGCCACATGATCTGCACTGTGTTTCATGCTACTACAAATGTATCTGATGGGCCACAAGAAACATCTTTAGAGCTGTCAGACAGAACATTTCACAGCTGTTGAACATTGTCTACTATCAGACAGTGCCTTGATACATCAACCGTTTTATGAACAAGAAATTTCCAGTGCAATTTATGTACGTTTTTAATCTGATTTTAGAGAAATACAGTGGGTGGATTGGTCAATTTCAGGGCTTCATAAAGGTGTAATTTTTCTTCGGAATAAACACAGTGAGATTAACACCTTACAGATGTGTGAAAAGATTGAAGAATTACAGTACTAGTAGTGAACTATGTAAAATAATGGTATGAAACAGCAGTAAAGATATTGTCTGCTTCACAGCTGTAGACCGATCCCAAAACATTATCATTCCATCTCATCCCACCTTACAGTATAATTCCCATCTGTTGAGTATTGCTAGCAGTAGGTTGTCATATACAGTACAGAAATATGGATGCCATATCTACATGTATTTTGTTGACACTTGGGTTCACAGAATCATGTATTTTAATCTCAATTCTACCTTATCAAAAACTGTAAACATTATAAATGTGTGAATCAAATGTATTTGTGCATGGACATTTATATATCTTCAATAATTTGTTGTTGTTGTTACATTTATTATGTATAAGTTAAACCCTAAATAATAAATGTAAATGTTTTAAAAGAGAGGCACACGTAACTAACTTAAATTGTTAAGTTGATGTAGGCTCATTTGAATTCGAGTTGTTTTTGCCGGATGCACTTTTAGTACAGTTGAGATCTGAAAAGTTTTAGTGCTATATTTCTCCTCCTTACTTAAATACTAAGTAATGGGTATGACAGTTCATTCACTTAGTGGGAAATTACATAAGGATGATCGAGCCTTGTTTATGTGGAGATATGGAAAAATACATGGCGAGAAATTGAAGGAAGAAATTGTTTTACAGCATCTTAGGTTTTTGAGCTAAAATGTTTAGCTCATTGGAGCCTTATTAGTTTTCAAATGAATTATTTGAAGTCATTTTTTTTTGTTTTTGTCAAATAATCCCTTTATTGCAGGAAATATCCTCCAGTGATATTTTAATTTTACCAAGAATCTACATGTAAATGTATGTCGCTTATTTGACCTGTAATTTTTATTTACCTTCTTACATTTTTGTATTGAACTAGTTTCATAGTAAAGCAAAAGCCATCATTTTTTGTTTAGTTGTTAAGTTATTTACACCAATTTTCATTTAATTTTGCCCCAAATTTTGTTCACCTCCCATGTATGATTTTTAGAAGACTCATTTTGTGCAGACTGTGTACTATAATCCGGAGTGAGAGGGTATTTTATGTGAGAAATACAACTGATAAACAGGAGTTGTCAGTGGGTTTGATATCCGCAGCTTCCAATTTTCTACTACACTGTAGTTCCATGTTGATCTTAATTTTGAGTTTTGTCAAAAAGTTTAATTCTGACATGAATTATTTAATTCCAATGCTGGATATATAACACTTCACACAAATACACCTTGAAGGCAGTCTAAGAAAACCTTTTATGAGTCCTACATTATTTCTTAGTCAGATAGTCTCCTTTTGAGGAGAGATCTTGCCATTAATCAGTGTTATTTAAAGTTTCCTGGTAAATTACATTATATCCTTGTGATGTTCAGTATAGTACAGTTCGCTTTACAAGGAAAGTGGAAGAAATAGAGTCATTTAGTTTTGTGAAAAACAGTTTTGTTATGGGGAACATAACCTGCCAGAACAAGTTCATCCAAGTGGTATGCTCAATGATTAACTGGATGGAATCATTTGTAAATATATAAAAGTTGTGTTTGATTGACCAATAACATATGACATAGAGAGGTAAAGTACAGTACAGTACATGGGTTACTGGCCAGATCTGTAACTGGTTCATTCTGATCATGTGGTAGTTTTTGTTAACAATTTATGTAAGTGTAGCAATGAAGGATGTCAAAGAAATTATACTAGAAATATTTCTGGATCACGTTCAGACATCAACATTCTTTCCTCAAGCTATCAAAGAGGAGTTGTGAGAAGTGTGGAGAACCAGTCTGTAAATGCACATAAACAAGCCATTTTATCAGTCATCTCAGGAGATATTATTTACGGACATTGTAGAGTAAATGTATACAGTCCGGCTTCATGGGACAGACTGTGAAGGTGTGAAATTATATGAATAAAGATTCATCCCAGGGCTAAAATAACATATTGCACCATTTTGCCAGATGCTGACAATGGACATTATAAAGGATTTCCAAATTTTGCTTATCAGTCTATTGAATGAAAACACATCAACTAGGCAAAATTTGTGCTCCCGTCTATATGGAAAAATTGTTAATAAATGGTAAATTTTAAACTTGTATAATTTTAAGGATGTATACATACCAGTATTCAGTTTAGACTTTCCCTGTGTAAGGGTAGCCATTTTCTGATATTAATTTGAACCGGGTTAAATATTTAATGAGTAAGAAAGTAGATCAAATTTTGTACATAGAAATCTTTTGGAACTAAATTTCAACGTTTCAATTAATGCCATTGAAAATGTAAAAATTAGGGCAAAACATGAAAGGACATTTCTAGCAAGGCACAAAGTTTATAGATAGAAAATCAGTTTTATATGATAAATCAATGAGCATTAATCTCTAATTAAAATGTCTACCATTGATTTTGAAACTGAAACATACCTACTGCTATGTTTTCCTTTGTTAACTTCAATTTCTGCAGTGGACAATTAATCACTTGGCAAATGATGGTTCATACAACCGATGAATGTTCTTGACAGTATCCATGTAAGGCTCAAGCAACAGTTTATAAAACTACACAGGCTCAGCTCTTGGAAAAAGAGATAAGGTTTAAAGACTTTTATGATGTTATATACCAGATTATCCCAGAACAGCTGTTGATATTACTGAGTGAGATTGACAATCTGGCTTTTGTGGAAGGTTGAACTCCCAACATATAACTGCAGACCAGGATCAGTGTTCACCTTCCAGCCCATACATCAAGGTTTCAGTGTGGGAACTTTCCTCAGCACATTAAGGACATTTTTTCTCGAATTTTGTGACTTTCTTATTTATGTGAAGCAAAGGAATGATACATATTGCTGCTATTTATGAAAGTAATATTTAAAATGGGGTATATATTTATCCAAGAGCTTTAGGATGCTATAAAACATTTGAGAGATCAGAGGATTTTTTTAGTGGGGTATTTAATTCAACATATACCTATATATCGTGATTGTTTTGTTGTGGGAGGAGCTTTGGTTTCTTTGTTTTCTGTGTTTGGGTCTCAAGATGTCACTTTGCATGTTGAAAAATCAGTTTTAAATCTCAGTTGTGCTCATGAATCTCATGAAACTGACCACTATCATGTTAAAGGGAAAAAATCTGAAGTATGGTTTTTAAATAAGCAAACAATAAATAAACAATGAGTACGCTGTACTGTATTACATGTTCACCCACCAATTATGCATAAGTTTATTGTATTATGAATTTTTGTGTTATTTACTGAGTGATACAAAAGAACAAATTGCCCAACTTTTGCTGAGAACATTCCTGTTTCTTCAAATTAAACTGGAACATTATACATGTACATGTGATTGTGAGAGATAGAGTGAGAGATATTTGCTGACCGTGGTTTCATTACAACACAGTTTGTAGTGGGTCTAATGACCCATGTTAACATATGGTAGGAGTGAATGATGCCAAAACAAACAGCTGTAACTGAAACATACACACAGTAAAGAAACCATTGATGCTTTAAAGCTGTCCTGTTTTTTGTTGAGTTTCTGTCAAAAGCATTACACATGCAATGAAAACTAATACTGTAAGTATTGTTTGAAAGAGAAATGACAAATGGGACTACATCAGTCGAACTTCATCAATCGATAGTTTGCAACTTGTAAATCACATAGTCTTCTGGTGTTGTAATGCAGATATATATGAAAAAGTTACAAGTAGCAATTTACACAGTTTGGTGAGGGTGTCCTAAATTATGATTGAGGTCACAAGTTCATATTCAGTTCCTGGCTGGGGAACCAGACATGCAAGCTCTGCCAAATTTCCTACAGGTAAGAGCTTCTCAAAGTTACCTACACATGAGCTCCACTGGGTTTCTTACAGGTATTAGTCTTGCTAGAGTTCATACATATGTGAGCTCTGTTAGGTTTCCTGTATGTTCATATGTGAGCTAAAATAGGTCTGCTAAGGTTCCTATGTGTATGAGCTATGATAGGTTTCCTTCATGTTTAAGCTCTAGTATGTTTCCTACATATATGAACTCTGCCAGGTTTCCTACATATATATGCTGTGGAAGGTTTTTTACACGTATGAGCTCTGCTAGGTTTCTTACATGTATGAGCTCTGCTAGGCTTCCTTCACCCTTTGACCTGAGCTGCATCATAGAAGTGAAATATTTTGGGGTATAGTGTATTAAATACTCAAATAACAATATTGTTTGCACCAGGCCTTTCATGCCGATAATTAAACCAATCCAGCAAAAGTGTCAGGTTGTTAGAAATGAGAGAAAATACATATGGCCAGGAATTGGTGTGTAGAGCAATGCCTGCCTGGGTAGGGTGCATAGAGCAATTGTTATCTGGGTAGGTGTATGGAGCATTGGTTGTCTGAATGGGGTGTATGGAGCATTGGTTGTCTGAATGGGGTGTACGGAGCATTGGTTGTCTGGATGGGATGTATGGAGCATTGGTTGTCTGGATGGAGTGTATGGAACAGTGGTTGTCTGGATGGGGTGCATGGAGCATTGGTAGTCTGGATGGGGGTGTATGGAGCAGTGATTGTCTGGTTGGGGTGTATGAAGCGTTGGTTGTCTGGATGGGGTGTATGGAGCAGTGGTTGTCTGGTTGGGGTGTATGGAGTGTTGGTTGTCTGGATGGGGTGTATGAAGCAATGGTTATCTGGATGGGGTGGTTCTGTTCACTGATTGATGAACGCAACTGGCATCTCCCATGTTACAGGAAAGGTCATAGACATGAACTGCTTGAGACGGAAATATTTCTGACATACACAGTACTCTGTTTATGTGACAGGTGTATTTATTTCTTAATTAATTTTGAGGAAGAAAACAGGAAACCACTGCTATGTACCATTTACCTGACAAAACTATGGATTTAATTCTGAACCAGAAGCAGATGAATTTGAGTCGGCTACCTGACTTGTCAAAATGTGGATCTAAAATCAACCAGAAGCTTAAAAGTCTGCAGAGCACTGTAGATCTATCTCAGTGAATTCTTGAAAACATTTAAATTTTGCAACATGTACGTAAAATATTTTGGGTGATGTTTCAACCTCCCTGCCCTCCTTCATTCAGTTACAGGTATGTACCTATTAAACATGCCTCACTAATTTAGCTTGTGGTTATGGTGAAACAGGTTCGGTTTAACACAGGTACACATAACATATGCAAATGTTTATTTGAAATCCCAAACTTCGGTCAATGTGCTTGTTTCCCTGCTTTATGAAATGGTATCTCTATCTTCATGAATACTGAATGAACTGAGTGGGTCGTAATAACATGGAAAAATTCAGAATGAATAGCATAAGTTATAAATTTTATTTACAAATATATGAAAAGTTTTTAATATATGAATTATGATGAAGAATAGCCAAAAATTCCATGTCATTATCAGACTGATAATATACTGAACAGTATTAAATGAGATAATGAAATAATTATACATACAATATCTATATTCCAATAAATAAAAAAAATACCATCACACAATATGTACATGTGTAATGAGCATAGGCTAAAAGCAGAGCTAACTAAAATATCTTCTACAAGTCAACTTTTACAAGTGCAGTATATAATATGCAATAGTGGACGGTAATAAGACATTATTATTATTATTATTATAATTATTATTATTCAACACAGCCGAATGAGACTCAAAATGTGATTATTAAAACAAAGCATTACATAGGAACTAATATCAACTTCATCAGGAAAGAAAGTAAAAAAGTATATATGAAAAATCACAAAGAATGACTAGAGACATTGCTAAATGCATGTGTACATTTCACAGGAAAAATGAAGGTGTTCCATTATACTATGGTAAATGTGTTACATGTCCTTTGTTACAGATGTTATCAGCCTTAACAAGTAGTTATAGTATCTAAGTTGCTTAAAATACCTTAAAATACTTGTAGTTATATATTTTCCATTTGAATCAGTTCCATTCCTGTAACACGCACAAGAATGAACAAACATGCTACTTCCATACTGTACAAATATATGAAAGTACAAACACGGAGATAACAAACAAGCCAGCACTAAACAACTAAACAGCAACAAATCTCTAACAAAATTTGGTGGAATACAGATATCAAAATATGTATACATATAAATACATATAATACATGTAATGTACACATTACAAAATGAGTTACATAAGACAAACCTGTCAACATAAGGCTTCAGAGCAGACATACCATGAAATACTACCACATTTCTTAACACCTCATTTGCTGAAAATATAACTTGTAGCAATTCTCATACAAATATATGGGGCAAATTTCGTTGGACTTTGTTCAAAATTTTTTCTCCATAAAGATAAGTTTTCTGTGCAGTAACCCTATGAAATGATGTTAACCAAAATTTTTCTGTGAACGTAGCATACAGGGTTGCATTTTATCAAATGGCAAATTTAAGATAGTACTTTTATATACAATAAAATATCACAATTAACAGATATATAGATAAATACAAAGATCACTTTCTTCCCAATATTCATACAAAATACCAACAGAATATCGGCTCAATATCACAGAAAAAGTACTTGAGTAACAAAATGGCTGAAAAGGTGATTATAACGGAAACCATAAAATAGTACATGTAACAGGGGTTGTTCTATGACAACATTTCCTAATTTATTACTTCATCATGATTAAGCATTCCTTGTGCTCTGACCTCAACAGAGGATCCATCATGTTTGCCTGATAAGGGAGAGAACTAACACTTGCAGGTTGGAAATATTACACTGTAAAACAACAGATTTTTTCTTTTAGCTATTACTAGTACTAAGAGCTTTTCTCTAAAATCATATAAAAAAATACTTCTGTAATAAAAATATGCATCCGTTATAAGCATTTTCACTGTTGATATTCCATACACATAGAAATGTATCATCCTTAACAAACCCTTTAATACTACACTTTCTTAGTGTATCAAGATTTGTCTCCCTTGATCTGTAGCTTTCCCTTCATCCTGCTGAAGATGCCTCTACTGAGACTTTGTGGTAGTTTGTGTCATGTTGATAAGCAAGTTCCTGCAGGTCCTGACAACTCAACTCCCGAATTCTGTGACGGAGAATGTCATAAAGGTCGCTGTCAAGGTCACACTGGTAGGTCTGGTCCTTGAACATTCGGATCTGATCAATCATTTGAGCCAGAGACCTGTAATATTCAGAACGAATGGCTTCAGGAAATGTAAACCTTGAAAAATAAAGGAAATACTGCCTTCATGTCAGTCCTTTGAATGACTGTGAGCAATGGCTTATTATCTGAACAATATGACACTAAATGAATCAGGGTTGAACATGATCATTAGCGCTGAAAGCATCACGTAATAATCAGCTGTCACCTCAAAAAACCTATTAGGTCTCGACTGTCAGGGTGGTTTCTTAAGTGGATAGACAGATACCAGTGCAATAAATTGGATTTTGAAGTTAGGTTAAGTGTTAAACCGATGCATTTTGAACCGCACATTTATGGACAGGGAACTGAGAACAGCTGCCTGTGTCACAATATCCTGCTGGGCAGGACTCTGCGGTAACTTGTCAGTGTGAGCAGGCAAGAAAACCGCCTCAGGAGAGCTTGAAGAAAAGTATTGTGACTTTGCATTAGTTTTCCTTGTCAAAGTCAGATTGACATCTTCACAAAATCTGAATGAAATGGTCTGTTATCAATCAAAAGCTCTTGCTATGTTTGGTAAATTCCCTGAATTTGCCAAAAAAAAAAATAACACCCACCCCTTTGAACACTGAACAGAGCTGATACTCTTTCTCTATGTCACATTGTTTAATACCTATGGTACGGAAGAGCTCCTAGGTTTTGTGATGTGACTCTAGATAGCTATAACATGGCAAATGGCGTCACCAAATGAGTGGCTAGGTACTGATGATTGTTTGCTATTTATTTTATTGACAGCAGTGTACAATTTTTCAAATATTTCTGGAATACTACTTTATTAATTAATTCAGCTTTAGTGGCTGACTTCATGTTCACTTTACATCCTGAAATATTGGCTCCAACAGGGTATATTATAACAACACAGGAAGTGCTTTGCCAAAATTTTAATATCACATAGCTTTCACTCCATCGACAGACGCTGTTTTATTGACACCTAAAGGAAGAAGCACTGTATAACGATCAAGAATATTGGTGGCCCTGTTTGCATTTGTCAAAATTAAGTTTCTAATGAATAACTTCTGTTCTCTTTAGTTTCTAAAAGAATTCTGTGGCAGATAGGTTTACACTGAACGCCATCTGAAATACAATACGTAATATCATTACAATAATTTTATTCACCTTGCGCTACCTTTAACTTCCAATTTTTTAAAAATTTACAATTGGACTATCATTTACCTCAGCTTGGGCCACTTGAACATTCCATTAGCCAATCGGAAGCCACCAATTTCCAGCTGCTGGACATGCATGAGGAAGAGGAGGATGCTGGGAATTGTTGGGTGATCACGGAACTCCTTGTCCTCCACCAAACACATTGGCTCATTCTTCAGCAACATCTGCAAGAATAATACACACTGTGTAAAATGTTAAAATCTACTAAGACAAATGCTCTGAACAGTTAAACTGTAAGAAGAATTTGATCTGATATCAATTTCTTTCTCAATACCATGCAGTTCACTAAGAATAACTGGGCAGAATGGTTTCAACATGATCATATATGATTAGCCCTTATACCACACAATACACATGTCACTAAGAGCCACACGACCTAATAATCCCATTGAGTCATTATAACAAATTGCATATGGGCATTCAGTTCTTCTTTTTCAGTTTCCCAAATGTCATATACTGCAAATTCATGTCGCCCCAAGTGGAAACATATTTGGAATAACTGGACACCACCACATGAGAGGATGAAAAGTCATCTGACAATCTTGAATACCAAATCGTCAATGCCTCAGTTGGTCTACATGTGCTGGTTATCAATTTTTTCCCCTCAGTAGTAGTTCTGTACCTTCATAGATGCAAGCTCTTCCTTAATACTGATGCATTTTGAGGGCAGACTTTTCCAAACTGGCAGCTGACGGACAATCAGGTTCTCCAGGCCATCAGAGATTGCCACACATGTAGCAAAGTTCCTCATCTGCATACACATCTGAGCTGTGTAGATAAATTTGGTGAGCACCGAAAGCTGACTCTGCAAAAGACAAATTACAACTCATGAGAGCTCCAGATGTAGGCAACATGGGTCATGAAGCAGTGTACAGTTAAAGATCAAAAAGTACAAACGGCTTTATTTATCATTCTTTCTAGGCTGATTGACTGACTGTGGCTTAATATTATCCTCAAGTGCATAGTTTCAGATTGGGTGAATGATGAGAACAAAGGGGTTCACATGTCAAAATCTGACATGTAACAACCTTAATCTTGAAAGACAGATGTTAGCAAGTATACAATCAACGGAAGGCTCCAGACAATGACCAATGAAGATGAGACAAGTAACGAAGAATGGCCTGAACAGCTAAACTGCAAATGTTACGAAGAATGCTCTGAACAGTTCAAATGTAAATGTTCTGAAGAATGCTCTAAACAGTTAAACTCCAAATGCCCTGGAGAATGCTCTGAACAGTTAAACTGCAAATGCCCTGGAGAATGTTCTGAACAGTTAAACTGCAAATGCCCTGGAGAATGCTCTAAACAGTTAAACTCCAAATGCCCTGGAGAATGCTCTAAACAGTTAAACTCCAAATGCCCTGGAGAATGCTCTGAACAGTTAAACTGCAAATGCCCTGGAGAATGTTCTGAACAGTTAAACTGCAAATGCCCTGGAGAATGCTCTAAACAGTTAAACTCCAAATGCCCTGGAGAATGCTCTAAACAGTTAAACTACAAATGCCCTGGAGAATGCTCTGAACAGTTAAACTGCAAAAGTTCTGATAAATGCTATAAACAGTTAAACTTCAAATGTTCAAGAGGATGCTTTGGAAAGTTACACTACAAATTTCCTGGAGAATGCTCTGAACAGTTAAACTGCAGATGTCCTAGAGAATGCTCTGAACAGTTAAACTGCAAATGCCCTGAAGAATGTTTTAAAACAGTTAAACTCTGAATGCCCTAGAGAATGCTCTAAACAGTTAAACTCTGAATGCCCTAGAGAATGCTCTAAACAGTTAAACTCTGAATGCCCTAGAGAATGCTCTAAACAGTTAAACTCCAAAAGTCCTGGAGAATGCTCTGAACCGTTAAACTGCAGATGTCCTAGAGAATGCTCTGAACAGTTAAACTGCAAATGTCCTGGAGAACGCTCTGAACAGTTAAACTGCAAATGACATGGAGAATGCTCTGAACAGTTAAACTCCAAATGACATGGAGAATGCTCTGAACAGTTAAACTGCAAATGCCCTAGAGAATGCTCTAAACAGTTAAACTACAAAAGTTCTGGAGAACGCTCTGAACAGTTAAACTACAAATGTTCAAGAGAATGCTCGGAAAAGTTACACTACAAATTTCCTGGAGAACGCTCTGAACAGTTAAACTGCAAATGTCCTGGAGAACGCTCTGAACAGTTAAACTGCAAATGTCCTGGAGAACGCTCTGAACAGTTAAACTACAAATGTTCAAGAGAATGCTCGGAAAAGTTACACTACAAATTTCCTGGAGAACGCTCTGAACAGTTAAACTCCAAATGTCCTGGAGAACGCTCTGAACAGTTAAACTGCAAATGTCCTGGAGAACGCTCTGAACAGTTAAACTACAAATGTTCTGAATAATTAAACTGCAAATGTTCTGAAGAAACAGTTTAATTGAAAACAGATTTATTCAGACACCTGTTAAATCATATTTATAACAAACACTTCAAATTATTGTGTGGAGGTGAACACTATTTCACCCAATTTACCTTGATGGAACTACAGCTGACAATCTCAGCAGCCACCCAATGGGAGATCTCCTGTCCAGTCTTGATGAGGCGCTGAAGGACAGGGGATGCTTTGAATGGTCCCTCAAATAGTCCTGTATCGTTGGGGTCAATCTCCTCTGACCAAGCTCGACTCCTGCAGAGGTACAGGTCAGGTGTGTCAGTTTTATACAACAATAATTAAACAATTACATGATTTGTAGGGCTTAGTATCGCTACCAACATTAGTTGAGTTACATCACAATGCAGTCTACACTAAGGAAATTCATCTCAAAATACAAACTACTACTACTTATTCATGTATTCTTCGTCTGGAATGAGCCAACTGTAAAGATTTACCCTCTTTAAATAAAGGTTTCATTCAATCCTTCATTTAGTCAAGTGCCTGCACTGTAAATGACACATCATGTTAAAGACATCAAACATGAAGACCTGGGCCCAGTTTAACAAAGCAGCGTACCACATTTTTTTATCGTACATGTCGTACGATATTGTATTCGTCACTATTACCATACCATTGTCCTATATACATGATTATTGTACAAGTTACACATCTTTGTGCAACTGGGTCCTGCAATATACAACCTTTATCCTATCCCCTTGCACTGCACACCAAGTGATGGAAGTGTCAAGGCTTTAGAGTTTTATGTTTGACCCAACTTTGCCTTTTATGGGAACACTGCACCCACTCAGCCATCAGAGTCCTATGATTCATTTATTCATTTATCTGACTGGTGTTTTGTGCAGTACTTAGTGAGTCTTTCACGCACACATTTTATATCAAGTACCTGGAAGCTTACTGATGGCATGAATCTGGTCACAAATGAAATGTCTGTAAAAGTTTTGCAAGAAAATCCTGGAAACACCTTAAATAGTAACCATTTGTACTTAATAATTCACAATCCTGTTTTAGTTGGTTAACTTTTATTATCAGAATTAATGGTGAGTATAACATGCCCGTCAAGTTTGCGTACTAGATATAAGCTCACCTGCTGGCCGAAGGTTTAGCCCCTCCTCCTGCTGCCATGGCAACACCTATACCCTGAGCTTTAGAATTGAGATACTGAACTGGATGACATTTCTGGAACAGTGCCTGCAAACACAAACAACGTTGGACCATTAAATCATTTTCACTGATTGTCGTTTAGTATGTCGTACTGAAAAACATTTCACTTTATATATTATGGTAGTTGTCATTCCAGTTTATAATTGCAATTAAACTGACAGACAACAGATTGATGTCACAATGCTGCTGCTTTATGACAAGGTAGGGTCCATCAGTTGAACTTCAAAATCCCTATCATGCCACAAAATGTCTAGACCACAACAAAAGGGATGTCATTCCACTATTATTTATTTATTTGATTGGTATTTTACATTGTACTCAAGAATATTTCACACACACGACAGCAACCAGCATTATGGTGAGAGAAAGCCGGGCAGAGCCCAGCGGAAACCCCTTACCATCCGCAAGCTGCTGATAGACGTTCCCACATACGCCTGGAAAGGTCATTGCCCCATGCTGGCACACCAAGCCATGGAGGCCCCATCACTCCTCTAAGCAAAATAATGTTACTTGAAAAAGGCATATTGCCTTACCTGTTGCATCAGACACAGCTGTTCTGCAAGGCTTTGTGCCGAGTGATCCGTGATGGTGAAGGCATCAGAGCGGCGTGCCACATGGGGGTAGAACATCTCCTCCTGGGTCAGGTTAGATGGACTGTTCTCCAGCATTGCTGAAGAGATCACTGCGGGACTCGTCTTCATAGGCGACGACTTCATGATGGCCTTGAACCCAGGCAGCTGAGAATTGAGAGTTTATAATAATGTCTATAGTGGCTGTGATAATCAAGACTCTCTTGGTTTAAGATTTTCACCAAAGCATAAGGAATGATTTATTTATTTATTTATTTATTTATTTATTTACTTGTTTATTTGATTGGTGTTTTATGCCGTACTCAAGAATATTTCACTTATATGATGGCAGCCAGCATTATGGTAGGAGGAAACCGGGCAGAGCCCTGGGGAAGCCCACAACCATCCGCAGGTTGCTGGAAGACCTTACCACGTACGGGTATAAGGAATGATACATTATTCATGTTTTCAATTATCATTAATGTAGGCAGATATTTTAACAAATTATTTCATGAATAAAGACTGAACAGTACCGGAAATAAAGTCAGATCAGCAGGGAAGATTTGCGATAATAAATGAAACCCCAGTTTACATCTACTTTGAAATTTTGTTATTATTACCAATGTATTGTTACTATTTGTTTATGCATCGACCATCTTGAGTAAAGTTTTTAAAGAATTTCATTCTTCAGAACATGCAGCCCAAGAACTGCTTGTGTTCATGCAAACAATTAAAAGCCACAAAGCTTGGTGTGAATGAAGTCTTGAACTAGTGTTGTAGATTATAGATTAAAGGAATGGAAAAAAACAACAGAATAAAAATCAAAATCAAAACACTACAAAAATTATGGCCAACAGTGACTAACTCAACAAAAATTCTAAAATCCTGCAAGCTTGAATACAATCACACAAAAAAAAAATTTTGTTCAATTTCATGCACAGACACAGATTAAGCATTAATGAAATATTTAAAAAGTTAAAAATATTCAAGGCATGCTCTGTAACAAGAAAAAATGTATGTTTACCTTATTGTTTCTAGATGATTGGTGCTAAAATAAACATGTCAAATTTATAACGACATGATCAAACCTGTACAAAGCACATGGTTGAGCAAAGGCATTGGCCTTGACAGTATATAACATGACGTTATTATAATTTACATTAACAAGTCATTCTCTCATCAAAGAATAAACAAATATTTTTGTGCTACTTTTGGCAATCAATCTGCAAGCAAGTGGAATTACATGTGCATCCACCCAGCTCCTCTGAATCAATTATTCTGGTGTACATCTGAAGTCAGTTATCTGAATGTCAAATGATTTTGTTTCCTTGAAAAATGACATGGGTTTGTTTCAAACATGTATGTAAAATCTCTGTAAATGCTGTATATCCATACTGATTGTTTTACCTTTTTTGGAGAGAAGCTGCAATCTTGTCTCATCTGCAGGTCTATTTCATCTGTTACAATTGCCCCTGTGAAGGAGAGCTCCATGTTGTTACCATGGTTACAGTCCTGTAACAGCCCCAGTAACATGGCTCCGTAGCCATCTGGATAAGTCACCTGTAACAACAGCAATGTAACCAACAATAAGTCAGTCATGTCTTTATTTTGCTTTAACATGCTTCAAAGAGATTAATCGGCGCAACAGATGTGGTTGTATTGGATTTGAATTACAGCTCATTGGTCAGTTTTTGGAGGGTATGTGTCCTTGGTATATTCAACTTGAATATTTGTAACCATGTACTTAATATTTTTTAGCTTTCACATCAAATCCAAAGCGAGACAGAGAGATGATGTTTTGTTAAGTACCTCATTGATAATGAATTCCTGCAGCTTATCCATGAGCTCGTTGTCCTTCTCAAAGTCCACAGAGTAATATCCCTCCAGCCAGAAGTACAGCAGGTCCACGGCGCGTAACATCACCTTGCCAGTCATGGGGTCAGACACATTCCTGATGACACAAGACAGTTATCACAGGTCACGTCATCGTTAAGTTTACCACACACACGTATGTCCATCTCTTCAATGACCAAGGCTGACTCATAAAACAATCATTCCATTCAAGACAAGAAGAATGATTACTGATGGTTTGGTTGAAACATACCTGTGAGCTGTGGCACATTTCATAGAGCTAGTTTGGACTTCAGATTTTTAAACTGGAAAAGCCTAATAAGTGTCCCTGTCACAATTTGAGCTTAATCCTACCTTCATAAACTCCACATCGTATTCAAGTTTTAAATTTTTACTTCAATAAACACATCATTCTGTGGAACTGGTCTCTGGATTCTTAATCTTAAAACTAATTCCTGAAACTCTCAGAGCTAGTTGATGGAAGAGTCATGTCTCTTACCTCTTGGCTGCGACATATTTGTTCATGAGGAAATCCAGAAGATCGTGTTGAGAGGCGAAATAACGGAAAGCATAAAGAAACTGGTGAACGTAACCATCTGCCAAGGCTGACCTAGAACATGGAAGAAACAGACAAGTAAAAGAATTTAAACATCACAGCCCAAAAACAACTCTTATCTGGATATCCAGCCACTGATTAGTGCCTTCAAAGACTGTAACTTCAGTCCAGTCGATAATTGGGCCTCAGTTTTGCACTGGTGCTGAGTAATAACAGTTCTATAGAAACTTTTCTGTATAATGAAAATACCTTAACCATTTAAAATGTTCCCATATAAAGAATAAGGTAGCAAGGATAATATTCACAAACAGCTTAAAAACGTGAAATAATAGTGACCAGTCGAGCACATCTAAAAGCACAAATTTCTAACTTAAAAAAATCAAAATTAGGCTTTAACAGCATTTGAACTGCTGCTTTGTTCTGATAAGGCACATATCATACGTCTCGCAAGCTGTTAACTTTCTGGTGGACTTACATAGTGAAGAGGTAGGACATAAGACCATCAGGAGTTCCAGCATGTAGCACCCTCACGTCCACATTAGAGGCAGAGTCATGATGGATTTGAAATTGTAACAGAGGGTTATCTGGTCGTGGAGTCAAGGTGAGGGCATCACTGGGTGCGCAGGTCACAAGGGAGTATAACAACGACGGGCTGATACCGTGTAACTCTGTTAGCAACATCTACACAACATAACAACCACAGATTACATACAGATTTATACAATGCATATACCTGACATTATTTCTGTCTGACCCCAGTTAAACACGTGACAGCGATGAATGTGCTCTGCTTCAAAAGCATCTAAACAAAGCTGATAACACTTTATCATCCTTTAGATGCTTAAGACATCTAAATGTGTAGTAAAAAGTAAGTATTTACCTGTTTTTACATCATGAATTACATGAATTTACAATGAAGTTTTAGTCTGTATCACAACAAATACAGGCACAGAGTGTATGATTAAGGAGGTCTAACCGCATGTACACTGGACATTATTGAACTTTTCAGGTAATTTCTAAATTTCAATACTGACCTCTACATGACCCCAAGCTAGCTCCATAAACTTGAGCCTGACTGTCATGTCTTTAATGTCCTTGGATACCTGAGTTAACATGCTCCTGTGATCACCTGTAATGATATCAGGGCTTGGATACTGAAAAGGTTCTCATACAAGAGTGCAGTGTTAAGTTTTCCATTTAAATGTATGGGGAAATAATGTACCCAATATGACCCCAAATTTCACCCACAAAAGTGCATTTTTAGAGGTAAATAAATGCCATAAAATATTATTTTTGGAGCTGAAACATACATTTTTCCAGTAGGATGTCAATATCTTCCAAACCAGCCTTAATACACTCTTCTAGAATCATTATAATCTTCAGAATACAGTAAATTTAGCAACTGAGTCACAGATGAAATTTCAGGTCATTTAGGGTAACATTTTCAATGTCAAGTTTCACATATGGATACAGTACCCCATTACAACTTCCAGTTTTCAGGAAGGACGAATGTATTTCTGTTTATTTTAGGGAGTAAAGCCTTTTTTCGCTGCAAGCCTGCCATTTTTGGTGTACAGTTGCATGCTTGGTATCAAAATGATGGAAATTGTCTTTCGGCAGGTATGAGTTTTTTAATGATAAAAGTTTGAAATTCTGGGAGGAGACAGGTGGTGATGAGGCTGCGAGTGATGTCCCCTTGGCGTTGCTAGGCACCCCTCCCAGCTGCCGCAATAGAAAGGTCCAGATTTTGACGGTCAACCTATGTCAAGATTTTTAAGGCTTCTTTCTCACAGGCTGGGCCAGGTATGCACCAAAGCTTATTGGCCACGGAATGTTTAGGACTGAGCTACAGCACTAAACGTTAACATTGTCACTTATGGAAAATTAATGGGGGTCTGTGGCCATATATGTATGAGTTCTCATTTACCCCTGGAGTACATGAAAACGTGGGAATAAGATCAATTTGCAGCTCAATAAACTAAATTTGAACAAGACATTTAAACTATTTAAACAATATTAACTTTGTGTTTGACATTTTTTCCTACCTTTAGAGGGTTTCCCACCATCCACAAGTTTCTTGTAAAATTGCTGCATTTTCTTTTTTGTTCTTCTTTCCATCATGACCTGCTGGTCTAACTGAGACTTACGGCTCTCCAAATTTGACTGATTCTTGGGGTCCTGTGATATGGAGATTTAAAATACAACATGTAAAAGAATCATTACCACTTACACGTGTTTGCTTGTTTAGTGTCTAACCTTTCTTTCATATTTCATAATGGCTTTTCCAGTTAGCAGACCAGTTCCAATATCAACATAGTTATACTTTTGCCACACTGAAATGTCATGCCAAAGACATGACACTTGTCACATTATAATTATAATGTTTAATATTAAATAAATTATCCTCCTATCTTACAGGCCAGCCGTCCTGTTGAAAGGAAACCGAGCAGAGCAAAATAAATATAAAACTGAAAAAGGAAAGTTTTATGAAAATGTACACTGTCGAAGCAAGTTTTCCTCTTGAAGACATGTTGACTTCATCAGAAAATTGAAAATTTTTAAAATGATAAAAACATCTAAAATTTTTAAAATGATAAAAAGTCAGACAAATAAAAAAGGTGGATTTACCATTTTTTTATTATTATTTTTCCAGTGTCGGCTTGCCGGTAAAACACAAAACAAGATTGGTGCCATACAGCCATTAAAGCCGCCACAGGTTTATGTGTAAAATGGTTGATACTTACCATCTCCTGTATGACATGTTGTAGCTGAGGTGTCATACAGTACTGTAACTCTGCTGCGTGATACACCACGTTCCCACGATTCCGCCGCACTGCATCCCCGACACGATCAGACCTGGATGAAGACCCGGTACTTTTGTTTTGCAACAGGCTGTCTCCATTCAACGTGACAGACTTTTCTGTCCTTGAATCAGAATGAGCACTACGTGATGAACTAACACTGCTCTTTCTCAATCCATTTGACTGGCCTTCCAAAAATACCTCGTTATTGTCTGGATTCGAGCTATTGTCACACTCGTAACTTAACCGTTTCACAACATTCCCGTTTTGGAAACTCTCTTGTCTGTTCAGACAGGCTGCTCTTCCTTGTTGTGCCATGTTGTATGGGGTAGAGGTAAACTGTATAGGGAGTTCATCAGTCTGCTGATGACCAACACCAAGGGAATATAAAATTGGGAGGTTTTCATCTTCTGTCCCGTTTTCGACAGGTTGTTTCGTGGACTGGTTACCACCTCTTGTGAATTCCTCATTACTCGACTTTTCGCTCAGCCTTGGTAACGTGGGTGAAATCTGTCCTCTTGCAGAGCTATTGGCAGAGCCTTGTCGAGATGGAGTTGCCTCCCTTGATCTGGTTGAGGACGAGGAACGAGAAATAACTTCTGTGTCAACTCCAAGATGATTTGAGTCTGCATGACTAGACTCCATATGGTTTGACCCCTGCGTGGAATTACTGTGGTCTAGTGGGGAGGATTGGAGGGACGAGTTTTTACTTCGGTTATGCTGGTGGCGTTTCTTGTAGCGGCGTTTTCGCTCAGGGTTTTCTGAGGTGTCAGTAGAGTCAGAGGTACAAGTATCCCCGCCCTGGTTGTAGAGGTTACGAGAAGGATTAAATCTATGTAGACCACCTCTCGGGGTGGGGGAATAACGGTAACATGGCTCCCGTCTCGCTACATCAGACTTGACTTCTCCTGTGTCCACGCTTGTCTCAGACATTTTGCTCTCGCTATGGTTCAGTGATAGCACAGGTTTGATGATTCCTGAAGAATTCTGTCCTCGTGGAGTACTGGCAGCAACATGGCCGCCTGAAACGTCCAACTGTTCCTGTGTCATGGAGGCATTCTCATCAGGGACCACAGATCTACAATAGTCCAAGATAATAATAATAATCAATGAAAGACAACCAAGTTAAATACACTCATAGTGCTACATTTACTCTTAAAAGTGTTAAGAGTCATTAACACTATCAAAGAAGATTACAATGTAATTTTTACATTACAGAGGTACAAGTATCCATTAAAAATTTTAGAAACTTAGGATTATAGTGTCACAATCAGCAAAAGGCTTTACAAGCAGCCCATACCCTTTAGAAACGGAGGATTTCCTGTTGACTGTATTGTGAAGCTGTCTTAAGTTATCTGGGTTCCAAATTAAATCATGGTACTTCTCTTCTATTGCACACTTGAATGTCTCCCATTTCAGACCAGCCAATGATGTAATATACTCAGCTGAAGAATAAAAAGATTCACAATCAATATACGCTGTTGAGGCTTTTGTAATATTTCTTTAAAAGGAAAGCAATGGCGTTATAGTTGAACCACTTTAAGAATGTGAAACAAGGCCCTCTTTCACAAATCTTTATGAATCAATTTTTCGTAACTTTTCTAGTAAATGATGCCACTTTGTGGGACTATAGCCTAGAAATCTTTAACGAAAAAGTTAAGTTTGTGAAAGAGGGCTCTGTTTATCTAAAAACAGCATCCAAACTGAGATTTCAGCCATTATAAATCATTTTTTGTTTTGGGAGCCTTTACACAATCTATATGACTGATGGATAGTCATTGTTTATAGATCTTTACTATTTTTTCAGCAAATGAGTGACATTTAAAGCCATAAGTTCACATGTAATTAGGATAAAAAAAATCTCATATTCTTCTCTTTTCAAAAAACCTGGAATCATGACCTAACAGATGACACCAATCCTTGAAGTCATAACATACTTGCTTATCACCTTTCTTGAATCACCAGCCTTACAAAATTTTAAGGAAACTTACCCATAACATAGTCTTCACCTCCGGTTTCCAAGCAACCATCATCAGCAAAGGCCTCTCGTAGAAGCGCTACAACCTTCTGTAGAACCTGCTGCTGTTTAATGGAATCATGACCTAATAGCCTGTCCATCAAGGTTGCATCTGTTTTAGGGTAGCCATTGTAACCCTGGGTGGAGCTCACGCCCCCACTGTTCACACCACTAACACCACTGTCCTTGGAGGGGGAGGGCGAGGAAGACTGGGAGTCTGTTGGAGATACACGGTGTGCCCCACCCAGCCTTTGACCACTTCCTCCATTTGACAGAACACTGGTTTGAGAAATCATATCACCATTTCTAACCTTCCCCTGATGTCGCATTACTCCATACTGCCATACAGGGGAACTGCTATATGCATAACCATCCTCGTGGACAGGCAGGATGCACCCTGGAGGAACCGATCCCCCACTGGGTGCAGTATTAGGTGTTAGATTTGGAATGCTCCCACTTCTGTGTCCATTGGGGTGATAATCTGGGGTGCCCTCGGGAAGGCCCTCTTCATAGCCAACCTGGGCAAGGTTATGCTCCGACTGGGCTTTGCGCAAGCTACCTTCCCTGCTACTGGTGCTAAATGGGCCGTGTCTGGTGCTTTCCTTGCCACGAGACTTATGAATCCTATCTCGTGATGTCCTTCCCAACGTGTGAGAGCTCTGCCCATCTGACGACCTTACATGAGGAGATCCCGAACCACTGGAGTAACCCCCAAGGCTTTGATGTCTTGCACCCCGTCTCGGCAAGGTAGAGGGGCTGTCAACATCACTCCCTCTAGAATGGACAGGAGATGGCATCATGCCGATAGGCACAAGCTGAAGCAAGCCCGTACGTGGATCCTGTTGAAGCTGAAGTTGAACTGGATAATTTGTCATCATACTACTGCTGGTTTGTACAGGCATTGTCACAGTTTGTCCAACAAGCTGGTCTTGGTACTGCTGAGGTACATCTAAGCTTGGCAGTCTCATGTTCGGGGTCAGTGGGATGTGCCCTGAGGTCTGGAAGCTGGTGTTATGCGAGCTCAAGGGGGTCTGAGAGGGACTGTTATGGGCAGAATAACCACTGGCCTGTAACAACTGAGCAATTGTAGCCGCCAGCATATTTAGTTGGGCTAACTGTCCTTGGTTCTGTAACAAGTGTGCTATGGTTTCAAGGGACACCTGACTTGATGTTTTCTCCTCATTCACTTGTGTATCTTCATTTTTCTGTGGCCTGGGTGGTTTCTTTGGAGGAGTGCGACTTGCCGTCTGCGCAGATCCTTCATTTTCTTTGTTTTGACCATTCCGAGGTTTCATCAAGTTTTCCTTCAGTTCTTTCAGTTTTTTCATGACTTCTGTCTCTCTGCTACTCGAATTACTTTCACCTGTTTTTCGGTCATCAGCTGTCTTTTGCACAGTTGAAGGTTTCCCTGCAAGCTCAGGGGTATTGGCCTGATGAAGGATAATCGGTGTGAAATGTGTGGCACTAGAGCTGTATTTGCTGGGTACACGTTTGATGCCCTTCTGAGAGGCATCTCCACCTGGGCCAAACACAGGTTTGAAGGCTGAACCATTACTTTTGGGACTGGCAAACGTTGTGTTTGGACTATTCACCACAGCAGCGGGTGAGCACTCCATCCCATTTCTGACACCAGGACTTGAATCTTTACTTATATCATGTGGTTTCTGTGTATTATATAAAACAAATTTTCATTTAAAAAAAAAAAGAAAACATTTCTTATCATTGTTACAGACCTCAGATGCATGTGCAGGACTAGGTAGATCAAAGCAGATACATGCTCAAGCAATATGAACATCATTCACCAACCTTGATATCAACTGATCTTTGATAAACGGCTGATAAAACTCCGTCACCTGAAGCTTATTCTAAGTACTTTCACCATATATGCCTGGTTAGAGTAATTTTTTAACGGAAGAAAGTACATCCAGATAATTCTTGGAGGAAGCATTTACGCAACTCCACTTGGAATGGGACCACAAGCAAGTTATGGCAGTATATAGGTAAATTAGACAACATTTACGCACAAGCATAACACCATACTGGTATATGCACATGTAAGCATGTAATACATGTATGTAGAATTACTGTCAACTACAAAGAAGCATATACATAGAGTACAAACAATGATGACAAGAATGCTAGAAACGCAGATACATGTAACAATCATGGACAGTTAAGCAAGCAAATTCCAAAGCACTTGATTACTAAGCTTCTGTTAGTTCTATACATGCCTATAAAGATGCATGTTACTTTATGTTAGACTGTGTATATCTTTATCGCATTGACTAGGACCACCACCTTGTGCTGTTTTCCATGCAAATGGAGGTTAATCTGCCCCATTAATTCAGCTTGTTGTTGCGCTGCCCGTGTCTGGACACCACTCAGTGACATCTCTAACTCAGCTTCCTGTCAACAATGTAGCATTCAGGGTCTCATGCATATTCATGCCTTAAAACATTACACACATTTGTTTATCATGCTTCCAGCATTAAAATAAACAATAAAACAATGTATGTAAAATATAGATACATGTACATCCTATTTCACTCTTCTCCTGAAGACAATACACATTTTCGGCATGTCCTAAAAAGTCAGTAAAGTCACATGCAAATACACAATTTTGTCCAGTCCTTAACTACTGGCAATGCACAGACATTCATTACATTTACTTTCGTTCCAAAATATGTTACATACACACGCACTGCTGTCCACCACTTCAGATAACCATTTATACAACAATAGATGCACAGACAGATGCACCAAATAAGTATTTTCTTTGGATTTCCTCACACACCTTTTAGCCCATCATACTTTTTCTTGCCTGTCACGCCCTCATTTGAAAATAGAATAATCTTTTCTTGTATTACGGCATACGGCTTAAGCCACAACAAGAAACCAGAACATAGAAACCTACATTCCTTATGGGCACATGACAGCATATTTTTTAATCCATGTGCCTGTACATAAAATATAGTTTAGGAAAAAATGTCAGAAACTGCCAACTGTTATGATAGACTATATATAAATCCTCGCCAAACCAGTGAAAAAGTGCATTTAATGGTGATCTGGTGACATCTGAATTTGATTTGGAATGTCCCTAAGCGTGCGAACAACATTCATGTATTTCCCTTGAGATAAATATAGTATGCAGAGTTACAAGAAAAAAGTACTCAAAAGTGCAAACGTTTCAAGGCAATGTTTAAGGTGACATGAGCGAATGTATATTGTACATATACCATGTTTTTAATCTTAAAGTGAAGCTGTATATCCCAGATAAGAATATACCATATTATATAGATACATCTATGGTAACTTTGCGTGAAACATTCTCAACTTGAGCTCATCTGCAAATCCTTTGATCTCACCTCCCGAATTCTCTAAATTCTCAAGACTATTACAAATGGAGATGTACATGTAGTTTTTCCTTTTCAGCTTGTAACAGAGGTATATATTAATAGGTCACATCTCTCATACTGTCATATTACCAGAGAATGTCATGTACCAAAAACAACTGCTCAACAAGAAACTGAAAATGTAAGGTACCGGACCAGATTAATAAGACATCAATGGACGCCTTTCAAATTGACTGAATGCCAGGCATGAGAGTGAACATGAAATTTCATGAAAAATTCTGTAATTTCCTGACTTTAACCCAGTTAATTCGCTTTTGATACAATCTCACAAGAATGGATCTTCACGCTTTATCTATCTTATGACTCTATGTATGTAGTGTCTTTGATGATGTGATGATAGTGATGATGTGATGATAGTGACGATGTGATGATAGTAATAATAGGAAAAGACTTACACTCTCCATCATGGCAGTGGCTGTATCCTGGAACATGAACTGACAGATAGCACTGGAGGGCACCTCACTCAACTGCTCATGATCATCACAAACCTGAAACATGTGAGACACAAAGAAGAATTAGAAATCAGGAAATGTACATGTAGAATGAGTAACAGCATTACCAAATTACTAATATCACATTAAACAACACAGTTGTACATTAAATTACTACATTTTAACACACACATGTTCAGTGTGCTATTAGAACTGAAATTTGCAGCGCCACAGACAACTAAAACCATATAGTGTACCTCGAGCATCACTGTCTGTCTCAAGGTATCTGAAGTACATTAATACATCAGAGCTGCTTACCCTCAAATCAAGTACAAGGCATCATGATAAAGATATTATCAATTACATCCATAAGATATATACCTTATTCACCTTATCACCGAAGTTTACACATGACAAAGATGAAGCACATTTTGCGGGCTGTCTGAGAATCCAGGCAAAGAATCCATGAGCATGTAACCATATGCATATCCATGCGTTACACCTGAAGCTCTGGATACCACACTTGTGCCTATCCGAGGGCAACTCTTACCTACCCTAACACAGGTAGTATATACATAAACAAGGTATACCTATATATTTAACCCAGTCCCGTCACCTGCGTCAAGTCTTTTATTTTTTGGTCTTCACAGAAGACTGATTTATAATTACAATGACTGAACATGACATGCCTTCCACACCTCACATCATCTGTCAGGCACCTCAACCAGTCAACGTTGCAAACAAAATACTTCTTAATTAGCACAAATCATTGTGACGTTTCTTTTATGTAGAAAATGCATCAGGTATATTTTCCACTAATTAGAGCTTGGCTAATGAGATGTGTCAGAAATCATGTCTAATGAAATGAAAATGTGACACTTTATGGTGGCTAACTGTGGGTTAAACTAATGACACTGAACTTAAAATATAAGTCGTTTTTAATAAAAAAATATTCACATTTGTTAATTGATCATGGGTCGCTAAAATTTCCTGATACAATCTAGGAATTCTGATAACAAAACACTTACCCTAAACAAGGAAGGTATACATTTGAGGAGAGCATGTTGCATAACCATCAACACTTCCTCCATGCAACTGTTTTCCTCTATAAAGTGATATTGCAGCACAGGGATGGCATGGATCAGTGGGTGGGTGTGGCGTGAAATGGTGGGTGGGTGTGGCATGGATCGGTGGGTGGGGGTGGTAGCTGATGGTTAAACATACATGTTCTACTCTACTAAGTTTATAGCAAACAGAAAACTCAGCTATGTTTGTTTGCTTGCTTGAAGTTTAATATTGCCTTCAACATAACAGCTCCTTGTAACAGCTTATCTCTGTGCTGACCTCACTGGAACACCAGGTAGAAGACACCAAATGTGACATCCCACCCAGTAACAGCACACTTACAACAAATACACAACCACTTGACCCATCCCCCTTTACATGCACGGTGCCAAACAAGGAAATATAAAAGTAATCTAATGTTAACCCTAATCCAAAATCAGGATCAAAGCAAAGCCTCTCACTATAATCACTCACCCATTTTACAGTGCAACCAATATTTACAATGACAGCCATCGACAGTCATCGACTAAACAATATAACTTGCCTCATAAAAAATATTTATTGGAATTGTGCGGTTTGTCTACCCCTAGGACGAACACTTAGGAATTGGATAAGGAGTTGTCTCTGCCAAGGCTTTTTCCACTTTCACAATATTCTGGAGACAACTTCTCCAACCGTTAGATTTTTACTTTCTAACTATAAGAATTCCACAAAAAAAAAAGTTTCCACAAAAGTTTCTTGTGTGATACAAGAAAAATTAAAAAAAAAGAAAAAGCAACACACAGTTAATACATGTACTCACCGCTAAAACTTCAGTTAATGGTGGACGTTTGTCAAGGTCCTTGTTCAGCATGCCTTTCAACAATGACTCCATCTCGTGACTAAGGTCTGATGAAGGTTCTATTGCAGAGGATTTCATCCCTATGGCACAGCGTAGAGTAATGGCCAGTCCATACAAACACGTCTGTAAACACAGCAGAACACTGTCCCTGTTAGCAGATGGGAGCAGTGTGTGGTTGCTGATGACTTATACCTGTAAGTTTACGTGTGGTATGTGTTGCTGCACCAGCGTACTCCATATGACAGATTAGAAAGATAGCAATCTGTGGGTTCATATCCACTAGCCGTCACTACAACAGGCATATGCTAATCTGCAGTTCTAAGTTTTTTAAACTTGTCTGGTGTAGGACTTTTCTTAGAGCATAATGTGTGAATAAAATTGCTCAATGATGTGATATATAGACGAAGATCTTACTGAAGTGTACACTGTATATGGTAAGGCATCCAAATGGAAAAGAAACAAAGCTGATCTGTCCTTAATCCTAAACTTCAATTTTAGCACATGTACATGTCTATCTACATGTATTTTTTAAGCTATGTTAATTTTAAAAGAAAGGTATCATGCTTGCAAACACAATAGTTTATTATTTAGATCGGAGTTTTTTGCCACACTCAAGAATATTTCACTTATAAAACAGTTGCCAGCATTACAATGGAAAAAAAAAACAAGCATAGCCCAGGGGAAACCCTCGCACATCTGCAGGTTGCTGACAGACCTTCCCAAACATTATGGGAATCTTATTTAAACATATCCGACATAAAGAATACGGCTATAATAATGTGTCTCTAAGCGGTGATGTGTAACTGTATCCTGTATAATATAGCAATTACACTGACAGAGACACAGGTATAATTTGCAGACATATTTGAATGAAATCTACTATATCGTAGTAAATTATGTTTGCAGATCAATGAAGCCTGTGCTTTGCGTACAAATATTAGCTAATTATTAAGTATTTATTATGGATATTCAGCATTAAGTCTTGAACCGCATGTGTTCTGACTAAATATAACTGAACTTCACTATGGTGTTAAAGGTGCCTTGAACAACATCTCTAATGTTTTATATGGTACTGAAAAAAATTTCCCTTCAAACCAAACAAATTAAAGCAGTGTACAACACTACATTCCAGACAAACTTCAAAACACCTTTCTAAAATTAACAAAACTCAGGAAAATTAAATGACTCAGAAATTAATCAGGCAAAATGAGTAACTTAGCCCCGGATGAAATTTCAGGTCATTTGCAAAAATTTATGTTGTATTGATATCAAGGTTCCCTGAAATAAAAGCTGTGTAGTTCTGTTGTGGTCACCTTCTGTGAAAGTAGTCCCTTCTGTTGTAACTCTGGGGCCATAAACATGACTTCCAGTGGCTTGTCTTCTGGGATTGCCTTAAAGGACACAAATCCCTCCTCTCTTAGGATCAGGGTGTCTGGGGAAATGTAGGCTGCTGAAAGACGTAAACACATGACAAATAAATAAATGCTGCATGAAGGCTATAAAACAATATCATAATTGACAGAGGCAGTCAACTTGACAGAGCCATGATTTGGCTGCTTAACAGGACAATCTTGTTTCCACTGTAACCATCTTTATGCTACGCATCTTTGACTGCTTGACAAAGAACATATTTCCATTACTAAAACAAGGCCATCTTTGGCTGCTTGTCAAAGAACATCTTTCCATTACTACAACAAGGCCATCTTTGGCTGCTTGACAAAGAACATCTTTCTATTACTACAACAAGGCCATCTTTGGCTGCTTGACAAAGAACATCTTTCCATTACTAAAACAAGGCCATCTATGACTGCTTGACAAAGAACATCTTTCCATTACAACAACAAGGCCATCTTTGGCTGCTTGACAAAGAACATATTTCCACTACTACAACAAGGCCATCTTTGGCTGCTTGACAAAGAACAGCTTTCCACTACTACAACAAGGCCATCTTCGACTGCTTGACAAAGAACATCTTTCCATTACCACAACAAGGCCATCTTTGGCTGCTTGACAAAGAACATATTTCCACTACCACAACAAGGCCATCTTTGGCTGCTTGACAAAGATCATCTTTCCATTACTAAAACAAGGCCATCTTTGGCTGCTTGACAAAAAAACATATTTCAGCTTCTAAAACAAGGCCATCTATGACTGCTTGACAAAGAACATATTTCCATTACTAAAACAAGGCCATATTTGGCTGTTTGGCAAAGAACATATTTCCATTACTAAAACAAGGCCATCTTTGGCTGCTTGACGAAGAACATATTTCCATTACTACAACAAGGCCATCTTTGGCTGCTTTCGAAGAACACATTTAAGTTACCAAAAATGTCATCTTTGACTGCTTTACAAGAATTTCTTTCAGATACTAAAAGAAGGTCATCTCCGACTACTTGAGAAGAACATCTTTAAGCTACTGAACAGGGACATCTTTGAACAGCCAAAATAGACGATGTTTTGGTTGCTAAAAATACCAAGTGGTTGATAACCTTTGGTCATTTAACAAGCACTTTGGTTTAACTGGCTCAAAAGGGCATTATTACATGGTAACAGAAGAACTTCATCAGTAAACAATATCACTGTAATCATGGCAACACTAAAACATTATACATCTACCAGTATAATAGCAATGACATTATTTATTCATCATAAGACTTGTTTTTATAAGCTGCTCGAAGTTACAGTATGCTTTTGGTATCAATGAATTACGAAATGTTTGTACACATCTCTGCACCAAAACCTGCTAAGACATTGCAAACAGGATCACAAAACATATCAGTTAGTGGCATAAAGACTAATGTTATATTAAAAGGTGCAGCAGGTAAATACTATACTGGCAGTGTTTATTATAATAATTTACTCACGCAGCCTTTTTTTCAGCTTCTGCAGAGCTTTGATGCTTTCTCTACACACAGCCCATAATTCCGCCTCCTGTAGGAATCCGTCCCTCTTGTCTAAGGCCTCACCAAGAGTCACTCCCTGAAAAATATGCAAATCTGATTTCAATCAAACACATTAAATATACAAAAATAGATGCACAGACACGAATATATACTATTTTTTCATGTCTAGGAAGAAGTAAACTTTTACATCAAATATACCTGTACTCTTTAGTATCTAGTTCCTGACACTAAGTCACACTCCACACAGAGGATGAAAATTTGGTTTCATCATTCCTGTTAAATCTATTTACATATATGCACATGTATATATACACAGCCATCCGTCTAGTCTCTAAGTAACAATAGGACACAAAGTGGATGGTCAACAGACTCTGTCCTTCTTGTTTAGTTTATTGTATGGAGTCCCTCTCTGGCATAGCCAGAAATTTGATTTTATCAAACATTCAAGAGGATGAATATTTGATTTTATAAAACATACAAGAGGGCAAAATTACATAAAGATATTATATATATAAAATGAAAAACATTTATATATGCCTGTTTTTCTTTATTTGTCCTGTGGCAAGAGGACATAAATCTGGTACATATCCACCATAAACACTTCACAACAGAAACATGCTGGATATGAACACACCATAAAACATAAACACATTTCCATTTTTCTGGCTGTAAAACTATCCAAGAAAGAAAAAAAAACAGAAAAACTTTTAATGGTCCACCAGTTCAAATTACACATTTTGTAATTAAAGATCCTAATTAACCATTTTAACTCCTGAAAGAAAACATTGCGAATGTACCATTCTTAGATAACAATGAATAGAATACAACAAGATTCAAATCTTGTGCAATTTGGAAGAGTTTGGAGGGATAATAGCTTTATCCCTATATCCCTATATTAGTTTTATTTTGACAGTAGTGATAAACTCCAGAAAAGTGCCAAAAACGAATGTCAATAATCTACCTGAAACACATTTACTACCTAAATCTTCTAATTTTTAGGACAGATATTTGTAGTGCTGAAAGCAGAATTGCATCTCTCTACCAGTTTTTTTTTGTTGGAAAAGTAAAGATAGGATTACATTGTTCATTAGATGGACTAACCATGTGAAAAAAGAAACTAAATATCCTAGAACTACAATTACATGTGCACTGGTTAAAAAGAGCTAACCAGGCATCATAAAAATTAGAATAACTGGGTTATGAGGATGTAAATGTGGATGTGATTTCATAGGATATGACAAAATTGTAGAAAACTATGCACATGTTTTGTTTTAGCCATCTTTAGACAGTATTTATCACAGTGAGAACATGGGTTAGCCATCCTAGCATAGCCTATATTGTAGCAATCCCCATCAAAATGTGGTCAATGGGGAGAACTAAACAGTAGTAGCAATTAGTAACGTGCACGTACATATTAACATGCCTGGGATCACCTTAACTGGACAGGTGAAATGGAAATGAGTAAATGTACATGTTGGATGGCCACCTGTGTTATCACACACGCCACTAGGCAATGATCCAGGTGTTTTCCAAACTATACACTAACTTCAAGAAAATTATTCCCCCCACAACAAAAAATGAATACAGAGGAGTGCCTTGAAAAAAATACAATGCACATCCTAAACAAACAGGGAACATATAAAAATAAGAAAAAGTTAAGACTATAAGAAACAACAATGGTAACTCAAATTTAGGAAAACTGGGTAATGTTGAATGCATGTTGCTCAACATAAATTCATAACATTTTCACAATCATGTCATTGCAAACAAAAAATATTTGTGATTAACACATGTGTAAAAATAGCATATACATGTAGGTACATGCAGAACCACACAACAGAAAGCTTTGTTTAATGATTATAATGTAAATGGTTGAAGTTCTGCGAATTAAGGAGGCAAATGAACAGGAGGGAAATGAGACAACCACATTCCCATTTCCCCCTGAAAAGCTGGATCTTATGGGCACTTCCTGCAGAGCCAACCAGAGAGTTTACAACTGACCTCTATAGGACTCTGTGGTTAACCCTAAGACAAGAATACACATTTGGTCAAATTTGAGGGTAGGTCACGAGTTGAACCAGATCAAGGTACCGGGACGATCAAGTGCAACTAACACAATGCACATTGTTGAGAAACAGGAAATGTGTTTCTGTGCCACACATGCCTACATGTACAGTGTAAATAGACAGCATCCCACACATGAAAACATGTGAATAAGCATGTACTCTCTTTAGAATTTTTTTCTTTCTTATTTTTTCATTAGTTTTCTAACTTTAAAGAGAGATATGTACATGCACAGTTGTAACTTAAAATTCCTGTTTTTAGATTAATTAAATGCAGTGTGTAACTGGCATACATGTAAATCCACAAACAACTTTGTCAATGTGCAATTTATACAGATGTACCACTAGTTTTATAAACTGTACTAGTAAATTAAAATAAGTGAAGTAAATTAACTTTAGTATGTGTTCATCAACAAGAGAAATATTGTATTTATCATTTCCTTTTCTTCCTAGAGCTAAGTGACTTGTCTCAGTCAAATGGACCTGGATTTGAACACATTTACATGTAACCTGGCATGAGAATACAGTATGTATGTTTGCACCAATTGTCTACACTTTACAAATAACCATTCTCATTTATATATCCATTACAGGTAATAGAATGATACAACACAAAAAACTGCTAATTGGCACACCTAGTCTGTTAAAAATTTAACCCATTCCGGAACAATTAAGCAAGTTGATTAACAGTCCAGGTGCATTTGTACATTATCCCTTTCTCAATTAACCTATTCTGGGTTGAAATACAGCAATGTGAGACCAAGAAGGGTGACAAATACATGAAAAAAACTCTAATGTATCTGTAAGCAGCAGCCGATGTCTGTGCTTACATTACAGGAACACAGAAAAACAGTCAAATTCCCAAATCTTATCACCCACAGGAAGACTAAATCGAGTACTAAAATTTCTCACAGGTCACCATATGGAATCCATTTTTATAATACAATCGTGTATCTTTACAGCTTTTACTATTCATTGGTCTATAACTGGATAGATGTCTTTCTCAAAAGAGTATGGATATTTGTAAACTGTCATGTCCAAATGAGATGGTGAACTAATAACCTGTACCAATTTATGGGGAGGAAATTGGAGTAAACCACTGACCACTGGCGAGTTAGTGGCAAACTGACCCACATGTGACATACTGTACTGCACATGCATTGTGTGCCCCACTGGTAGATGGCCTGTGGTCTCCAGCTACCTTGTGTGTCTCACTGCTGGAAGGACAGTCGTCTGCAGATAACTTGTGTGTCCCAATGGTGGAAGGACAGTGGTCTCCAGCTAACTTGTGTGTCCCATTGGTAGAAGGCCAGTGGTCTCCAGCTAACTTGTGTGTCTCAATGGTGGAAAGACAGCGGTCTCCAGCTAACTTGTGTGTCCCATTGGTGGAAGGCCAGCGGTCTCCAGCTAAATTGTGTGTCTCACTGGTGGAAAGCCAGTGAGCTTAAGCTAACTTTTGTGTCCCATTGGTGGAAGATTTGGAGATTGGCTGGTATCTTTGTTCTGCGAGATTAAATGGTATCTTTGTCCTGCGAGTTTAGCTGCAGCCTGAAGTTTGCCCTGTCAAATTACCTTTTTGGGGGCAAAAATAGATCAAATTTTACAAAAAGTAAACCTTTTTGCCCTTCAAAAATGATCTTTGGGATAAAAAACGGGAACTGCCCTAAAACCCCTACGTTAGGGTATATATATCAAAGTGAAATAATGTAATTATTAAATAAATAAATCAATATTTTCGAAATGCTTAATAGAGAAGTGAACAAAGTATAACTGTGGTGATCAACTGTTTCCAAAAACAGATCACAGAACACAACATTTAGTGTTAATCAATACAGTCAAAGTTACATGTACACATAGATCACATGACTACAATAATTAACATAATGTTAACTTGTGAAGTACGAGCAATAGTATTAGTTCAAGAAACACAATGATTATGATGTAACAAAACACATGTAATCAAATTCAAACTTTTAACAAGTCATTAGAGATCACCATCAGGTTTGGAGAATATTCAACAAATTAAATGTATGCTAATTTCAAGGCATGTCACCATTATCTTGGTTCTTCTTTGGAAACCTCAGTGTGAAGCCACATAGTAACATGTGAAATATGAATGCTGAATTCAGGCTGTTGATCGTGATAGCAAATCTAAAGCCCATATCAATTAACAACCTTGCGTTTTATGTGGCTAAGTTTATTTATTTATTTATCTGATTGGTGTTTTACACCAATGTGAATATTTCACTTATACGACGGCGGCCAGCATTATGGTGGGAGGAAACTGGGCAGAGCCCGGGGGAAAACCGCCGAGCATCTGCAGGTTGCTGACAGGCCTTCCCACTTACGGCCGAGACATTTGGCTAAGTAGGTAAACAGAGGGCACTAGTGCTGAGAAAGTAGCCTATAATAATACAAGTTCCTTGGTCATCCCTCAAAACTTTCAATTCCAATACATGTTTTGATACATGCACCTTTTATTCAGAAATGAAGATGATTATGTAACAAAGATGTAAAGTTGTATACACGACTTTTGATAACAGACTTACATCATAACTAACAGATGAAATATTTTGCACATGACTCTCTTTACAATACTCTCGACAAATTTCCAATCTGCTGTAAAAATGAGAAGCTGTATTTTCTGATAGGTGTAATCCATGACTTGTATACAATACAGACAAACAGTGTTGTTGTAGATGTTAATCCTTACTTTTTTTTTTAAATAGATGTTTGTAATTCAATCCAGTAAAACATCTGAAATTCAGAGTGATTCAGGCACAGGTACATTAAAATTAAAATTCTTCCTTGATGATGAAACTAGGATGACCATGTCCTGGAGGAAATCAGTACGATATTAAACCCCAAGCACTCACTCACTCACTCCTGGAGGAAATCAGTACGATATTAAACCCCAAGCACGCACTCACTCACTCTTGGAGGAAATCAGTACGATATTAAACCCCAAGCACTCACTCACTCACTCCTGGAGGAAATCAGTACGATATTAAACCCCAAGCACGCACTCACTCACTCCTGGAGGAAATCAGTACGATATTAAACCCCAAGCACTCACTCACTCACTCCTGGAGGAAATCAGTACGATATTAAACCCCAAGCACTCACTCACTCACTCCTGGAGGAAATCAGTACGATATTAAACCCCAAGCACTCACTCACTCACTCCTGGAGGAAATCAGTACGATATTAAACCCCAAGCACTCACTCACTCACTCCTGGAGGAAATCAGTACGATATTAAACCCCAAGCACGCACTCACTCACTCCTGGAGGAAATCAGTACGATATTAAACCCCAAGCACTCACTCACTCACTCTTGGAGGAAATCAGTACGATGTTAAACCCCAAGCACTCACTCACTCACTCCTGGAGGAAATCAGTACGATATTAAACCCCAAGCACTCACTCACTCACTCCTGGAGGAAATCAGTACGATGTTAAACCCCAAGCACTCACTCACTCACTCCTGGAGGAAATCCAATTTTTAATCCACAATGGCAACAAAACAAAATGAAAGTTCAATCGGTGACTGGACAATATAACATACCAGTATTAAAACTAAACAACAGTCTAGCTGTTAGTACAGATATTATCTGCATATGTACAACAAAAGTTAAGTGAATTCTGAAAGATTCAATATTCAGCATGAGTGAAAACAATAGAAATAGGGTAAGCACATGAATGTTATCTGTGGACATTTCACACCCAATGTCTACTCATGTCACAAGAAATTTGAGCACTCATTTGTAAAATGTACCTGTCTAAACTGACGAAATGCTCTCAATTTAGTCAGCTGGAAAAACAAGCAAATAACAAACAACATTTAACTGTTGATTCGTAAAATGTAGTTATTCTGTCATACATGTAGTTTCAGGCAGTACCAGTACAGTTCATTATAAGCTTCTATTTTATTACTACACTCAAAGAACCCAGCAGTCACTGAACTACATAACTTGATTATACATTTAAATCACTTTGTACACCTGTAACAGGTGAGATAGAATAAAATTCTTCAAACTTCATTTCTGTATACTTCGGTATTATTTTCTCCTGAATAATGAGACCTGTAAACACATTCCAATGAGTCAGATTTCCCAAGATTAGAAAGATTGTTCTTTGCATATTATATAACAGATGTCCTTTGTTTGACAGGGAAAACTGAAGACTGAATTAAAAATTAAGTTATCAATCTGAGCTTTGTGAATGCCAATGGACAAGCAAATTAAATACAGATGTACAATGCAACAATGTGAATGATAAGAAAAAAACAGGACTCTGCTATTTAGGGAATGAAATTATGTACGACAGAGAAAAGTTTTGACAAACAAGTTTGAGTAGTATTAAAATGAGGTTCTAAGTTTTAATGTGTATATCTCAAAGCCAATGGTTAGTAAAACCTGGTGTCCTATACATGGCTTACATAATTACAATTACATACATTTTATGCCACTAGATGTAACAGACATAAGAATTTGGGAACATAAATGTAACGTGACTGAGTAAGTATCAAATGAAATTTTTGCAAAAATAAGACTGAAAAATAAAATGAATAGGATGATGATCATTTATTAAAACAGTGGTGCAGCCTAATAAGGATCATCTACAAATTAAAAAAAAAAAATTATGAATGCAAACACATGTGCTAGTGTATATAGTGATGTGTAAGGCCTATCTGTTCTCTGTACACCAAATAAAACACACGTGCTCGAAAAGCTGAAATAAATCATAATATGAAGTGACAATATAACTGAATTATAATGCTGGCTTAATAATCTTTGGTTCTCTTTGACCTGCAGAATAAAATTAAATAAATATATAAAAACAAATACTGTAATCCATAAATATATGTACGAGGAGAGAATTAATTTATCATCTTACCTGACTTTGGCTCATTTTTCTGTTGTTTTCCATGTCGTTGTCACCAAGGTAAAAATCACTTCCATTCAGATCAAAAGAATCAGACATCAAAGAATCGTCTTCTAACACAAGGAGGCCTTTAGGGTGATAACCATTGACAGCATACTCCAAACACGTGTACGATGATTCCTTACTCTGCTCAGTTTTACTGGCCCTTCTCTCCACAGGTGTTTTCACCCAGTTTCTAATTACAGATGTACTTCCTGATGAGCTACCTTTCCTGACCAGCTGACTGGAAGCCGCAGTATACTGCTCCAGTAGGTCTGTTATACATGTATTGTTCTTCGGATTAGCTCCCCTTTGCTGGTCCAATGTCTCAGAGACAACTCCCTGAGCACCTGTATTGTTAGTTACAGGTGTGACATTGCTAGGGTCAGTTGAAGCCGAGTATAAAATCCCATCCTGAGTAAGATTGGGGTCAACCAGTTCCTTGTTGTTGTTGTTGTTGTTTTTCTCTTGTCCCTTGTTAAAGACGTCTGCAAGTTCGCTGTCTGAGTCGTGGCTGTGTCCCTCGCGGTTGTTCCAAACATGTAGTGGCACCCCATTCACATGGCCTTCTGCTAGCTGAGTGTTGATCTCAGCCAGTGTTGGTCCAGTGCTCTTCTGGGAAGTTTCTCCTTCTGAAAAATACACAAATACACCAGTTGAACTTATGAATGAACTGTTTGTACATGTATTTCACATCTTACCAAACACATGTGCATCAATCAGAATCACAATAGTTTTATTTCACCCACACCTACGAACTCAGCAGTGCTAGTTCATCAGACAGGACGTGCTTGAGAGCCCGTGTGGAAATAGCGAGCCAGGAGTTGTGGGCAGCACGTGGTTTCCTGATCTGACAAGCTGTCAGATCTACTTCAGATACATATCTAATAGTCACATCACTACTAATACACCAGCGCAATCACGACAACACAATCATACACAGGCTGACCTGTCATTTGCAGTAATATGCACATATCAACAGGTAAATTCACACCCTACTTACATGGCCACATGCATATATTGTCCATGTCAATCCAGGGCGGTCCCTGCTCACACATCTATGGTGTCAGGTGTGGTCAGTGCAATAAATTGCTTAAGCATGTTTTAAATTAATGTAATACATTTATTATGTAACTTCTCAGAAAACATCATGCATACGTTCGATTAAATAGCACACAAGCAAGAAATGTATGGTTATACCAACGTGCATGTTAATGCATTTACATGTGTGCTCAACTAAATGCATGTATTGCACATGGATACACCAGATAAATAATGAGTAAATTAATAATAAGTGTCAAAATAAACACATAATCTGAATGCATAAAGAAAACTGAAAAGGGGACAATGATGAAAGTGTACTGCAACAACCGGCACACTGCAGAAAAACAATATTGTCTACACACTGTAGAAAAGAAGACAAAAAAATAAAAAGAAGCAAAAAGCCAAATCAATAGAAATTTTATCAGAGATAGTAGTGGTGTTAATCGAGTTAATAAACTTATTGGTAAAGTGTAAGAACTGTTTAATCACATAAGATGTACATGTGTACTATTTTATCACATATACACACACATGTACATGTGTGCTATTTCATCACATATACATGTATATACACACACACACACATACACACATGGCCATATACAACGCGACCAAAAATATTGTCTACATTGGTGAATGAGATCAACAAACTGAATTAAGCTAGAGCTTCATATGGTATCTGTAGAAAAAAGTAGCTGTCTACATGGACAGGTATGCATATGTATTTACTCTGATACAATGTATTACACAAATTGAAGGTGTTCAAGTCAAGACAGGTGTGTAAGCAATAAGCTGACAGGTGACTATGTACAGGTTAATAAGATATATAAGGTTGACGCATCTTACCTCCCGCACTACACAGACACCGTGTAGACACAGTAAAGAACAATGTATCTGGCGTATGCAGGCTAACTTCAACAATGTCTTGACAACCTACACTCCGCGGCCAACAGTAATGGTTTAAACAATTGATGGTTTATATCCGGGATTTAATAGGTTAGAAAAAACAAAAAAAAGCCAAATGTCAGTACGTAAATCAGGAAACAAAAGAGACTGAACAGAGTGGATGCGGCTACATTTAATTAAGCCCTTCAGATATTATAATGTGTTATACTAAAGACTCAGTGGTTTACCTGCGCATTTTAAAAAGAAAACTAGCAATAAATAACAAATACCTGAACTGAGGTGTTGACTGACATGAAACCGTTTGCCGATTAGTTTATTCACACCACCTTGAAGTCTTTAAGCGAAACACTGAACAATGTGCTTAAAGGTTAGAGGCCTTTGATCTTCACATGGCAAGGTAATTTGCACCTTCTATGTCCCTGCGCCCAGCAGACCAAGTGAACACAACAGGTGAACAAGCTACTGATCTACAACTATAGTCTACAGGACAGAGTAACTCCTTATTTACATGGCTTTCACCACCAGGTCAACATATGGAAATTATTTTACTTCCTTTTAGCCAAATATACAGTTAATGCATTTTTTCCCATGGTTTCAATAAGACTAAAAAAAAAAGAGAGCATTATTAAGTAGAATGCACAACCATTAACATATACCTGTTTTTAGTACTTTGGGAAATGTTATAGTCTGAAAGGTCTAAAAATATCTGAGAAAAGGACATAGATTAGCAATAACAAGAGCACTAATAATCTTGATCCTGTTGGAGCAATAAAGGTTCACAATATGTCTTAAGATATTTATTTTACATGGTCACTACCAACTGGCCATGAAGTGTCAGAAATATTGTTTCAATCTACACTATAAAGCTTACATATACACTGTATATGGGTATAAAGGTTAACCATGATCTGATCTACATGTCTGAGCTGACATAATATGAACTTGTATAACAGCTCGTAGATTTTCTTCACCATAATTCAATGCGACTGAGAGACAAACAGAATTTACACATTACCTGTTACCTGGATTGTTTGACATGTATCTCTGTATCATTCTAGTATCCTCACTCTAGCCAGCACAATCATACATGCAGCTTCACCTTTGTTGGCTTACACCTCTGTGCTGGACATAACATGTCTAAGCTGACCTTAACACCCTTGGTCAAATCTCGCCGCAGACTGACCACACTGAGCAGATTTAACTGACCACTGGCAGATGGACATCAGGATTCAGCGGGGAACTAAGATTTTTTGCACTTGTATCTTGACGGAATCAGCCGCCATATTTACAATGTGGTGAACCTCACATAGTTGAATGTGCATAACTCGAGACATAGGTATCACATATATACGCATACAACGTGATTTCATAATATGACAGATAGAACACGCATTAACATTTTTAATAATAATTATTTCCATAACCGGACAATTTCCTGTAAAGCTTATAGTGACATTTCATACGATCTCACATTTCCGTTAAATGATAGAAATGATAGTAAACTGCATATTAAAAGTTCAAATATCCTCCTTGTAGAGGTGGCAAAACTAGAACTCGCGTCAGCCGGTGCTACCAATCCTGTGCATGAGTTTAAGTCACCTCACTCAAACATCCTCTGTTTATAATGTATGCAAGCATGTCTACATCATGTAGCTATTTGCCACATAAATAAAACATATATAACTTCAAATCTGCAAGTCAAATATTTCAGCCATGAACAAAATACAGGTCTTGTAGAAAAAGGTAATTTCATGTGTAAATCAACCTAGCCAGATATACATGTATAGTTTCAGGTAGACTTAATATGCACGCCTAGTCCACAGACCGCCGCATGTAGATGTAGTATCTACTATATGTGTACAGTATTAACTATCATATCAGATAGAGCTTATGGTTTATTGTTGCCATGTATTGTAATCGGCTGTGATTGTGAATTGTTGCCACGTATTGTAATCAACTGTGATTGTGAATTGTTGCCATGAATTGTAATTGGCTGTGATTCTGAACTGTTGCCATGTAATGCAATCTGCTGTTATTGTGAATTGTTGCCATGTAATGCAATCTGCTGTTATCGTGAATTGTTGCCATGTAATGCAATCTGCTGTTATTGTGAATTGTTGCCATGTAATGCAATCTACTGTTATTGTGAACTGTTGCCATGTAATGTAATCTGCTGTTATTTTGAATTGTTGCGATACAATGTAAAATGCTAATCGGATCTAAATGTGAATTGTTGTCATGTAATGTTCATATACATGTACTTTGCTGAAATAGTGAATTGTTCCCATGTAATGTAATGTGTTATAATACAACACATGAACCTGACTGGCAACAAATCCAGACCATCAAACTCTGAGCCTTGAATGTGAATCCCAATTGATAAACCTGCCTCATTAAGATGTAAAACCCTTTCGTTTCTGAAGAGTTCAGCCCTATTATGTACCAATTATCAGCGTTATTTCAGAATTTACAACCGTGAATCATGATGTTTCATCGTCTACGGGTGATTTACACTATTAAATGTAGCACTAAGTATATAACATATATAAACACACCAGATCACAAGTGTAAAGTCATAAATAGCTGATCTCTGTTATTGATGACCTACCTTGATCTTTCTTATTCTGATCTACAGCTGATATAAAAACACTGTACAAGGAAAGGTGCACCTTTCACTTTAATACCATTAACCCAAATTGCACATTGAAACAGATATTTTCTGGGCATAAAATCTCGTTTTGTTTGAACTGCAAATACATGATGTACATGTATATCCTAAATATATTTTGGAATAGGTTTTACATTTATGTGCATCTTCGTGGGGTAACCTGATACAAGTGTAAAATGAGCCAATACATACATGTACAACAATGGACAGAATCATTCGAAAAAGATTATGATTATTAATCTTATGAAATACTTTCTTCCCAGGGATATAGATGTCAAATTAAAAAAAAAATTAATATAAAGGAATTAGGCTATGAGTTTGACCTAAACAGAGCCGTTTTGGAGTGTAAGGAAATAAGGTACATCTGGGACTATAAATGTAACACAGTTATATTAGTTCCAGGGTACATATAGCAATCCAAATGTATCTTATGTGCGTATAAATATATGTACAAATGCTCAATTTAAATAAGCTTAGCAGACAAGAAAATAATAATAATAAAGCGTTTTTCTGACAAAAATAAAATAAAATAAATATCTGGCATTGTGCAGTACATGGTCGAGGGTATAGGGAAATGAAGTCCATATAGTAATGCATATGTATAATAAACTCAACAACCGAGAAATCAAACATTTAACAGAAAAGAACAATAATCTGGATGTTTAGTACATGTACTAGTACATATTTCTTTTTTGCCGTTTTATTTATTTATTTGATTGGTGTTTTATGCCGTATTCAAGAGCATTTCACTTATGGTGACAGCAGCAGCATTATGGTGAGAGGAAACCGGGCTAAGCCCATGACCATTCACAAGTTGCTGGCTGACCTTCACACGTATGGCCGGAGAGGAAATTCCAACAACTGCATGGGTGAGAGGCTCCTGGGTCACTGCACTGTGTTGGCCCCTTCGATGTTTTAACACGATAATCACAATGTGTTTAATGCGGTTTAATTAGTGCAACATCAATCTCCTGAGAGCCTTTCAAACAATCACTAAGGCTTTCACACACCACCAACAGTATAAGATCTCCAAACTAAAATATAAAAGAACAAGCAAGTATTCTGGCATATTTAACTCACGTAAACTGTTAGAGTTGAGAAAACAATTATATGATGTATAATCATCATAACTTGTGCAATAAGCATGCAGCATATATGCAACAGGTAAAAATAGCATGTTCCTGTACAGGTAGGTCATCTTTTACACTGTAGATGTGTATGTAGACAAGGATGGCAACAGACCGGTAAATGTCAGGTGTCAGATCCAGTACAGGTGACAATCTTCTTCATCTCACAGCACAGGTTGATCCTTAAATGATGGATAAGGAATGCTGAACTCAATCACTACCTGACACTCAAGGAAACAGCATGGAAATAGCGGCCTACAGACTGATTGCATTACAGGATATCAACATACTCCAAATGCAATAGGATTATTGTTGTATAGTAATCACATGTTAATTCATGCATACTTATATTTAGATATGTCGTAGGGCATTTAGAAGCAAATCTTCATTGAAGACCTGAAGCGAGTTTTCCTAATTTAAAAGATATATCCTGTTTTCAAGTGAAAACAAAAAGACATAGACATAAAATGCAAAAAAAAAAAAAAAAAGAAAGAAAAAATGGTTTCCGTACTATTAAACATGATCATATGAATAGAAATTAGTGTAAGTTTTTCAACATTCTTCATGTGACCCACTTTGCTTAATTCTGATTGATTCATCCACTTTATAGGGCCAATTTAGGGCTTTTGTGGAATTAGATTTCTTATCATAAAATCGTAAGTGATGGCATTAAAAGTATCAATGTAAGTCCTTTGTGTGCTTCTTAAAGATCCGCTTTTACATGCCAATTAGCTTTAGGTGAAATATAGTCATCAAAACTGATAATATTTTGGATAACTATACCATGGTCCACAGACTTCCATTTTGAACAGACAAGTAGACTGTATTACGTTTAGCTATCAAAATACAGTCTGCCTCCCCCCCCCCCCCCCCAATAATCCCCCCACCCATGTCCTCCCATAGCTCTCTACAAGCATGTTATAGAATAACATATACATGTAGATCTGTGATTTAGTGAGTACATTAGGTTATGCACATCTGTGGTCTGTGACGACAGTAATACTAGTATAATACAGCTCTGAAACACAGGTGCTCATATTTGGGATCATTCTTCCCACATGTGCTATAAATATATACTTACCTGTACATACAAAAAACTACTGAAAGTGTCCTAAATAAAAGTTTAGACATCCATTCATGGACCCAACACCTGAAATGCGGGCCACTATGAGTATACCGAGCAGTAAAGGCACCTCCTTAACGAAACTCGGTGCATGCACAAAGGTATAGTACTTTGTGTGAATTTCAATACCAATGACCCGACTATGTCAACATTCAGAGCACCCTACTCCGTAAATCGCTCAATGAAAGACCTTTCACTGAATAACTTCCTTGACAGCGATTTTGCCTCCCAGTGCAGCATGGAAGTACAGCTAGCAAAGTGTGGAAGAGCTTTTAGCTACGTACATGTACCATCAAAATCACTGTAGGCCCATACATTAGCATACTTCAAATAGATCTATGAGTTTTAAAGATTTTATTCACCACCACAATTATAGATGTATGTACATATTAACTGTAATACACCAGATGTACTGTAAGAACTTACAGTTATCCATGTGTATCCAAAATTAAACAAATCTATTAGAGTGATCCATTTCAATTAACATATATATGATAAACAAGTTTTCACTACAGATAAAAAATAAACAATTTATATACATATATATATATATATGTATATATAACAGACTGACAGTAGACCATACCGATTTACATGTGTTGGTTGTCAAATACCTAAACAAAGCTCAAAGCAAAGCCAAACCAGTCACAGGTGAAACTAATGATGGAAGTTCTGTTTTAGGTGATGCTATTGGTTTTGTTACTAGTTTTCCTACAACACTATTGTCAGCTGACAGTAACAAATAGTGCTACTATAAGCGATAGCATCACTGTTTAATTTAATAGAAAACTTTGCACACAATGAATGTGAGGACGACATGAAACATACCATATACAAATGTACTTCCAGTTAATGCAGCATATGCTGTAATTGTTCTGAACATTCTTCTAATGCTTGACCTAAAATTTTCCCTCCTACACTGTAATTTCTGTCTGGCGGTACGTAGGAAGCAACCTGCGGATGGTCGTGGGTTTCCCCAGGCTCTGTCCAGTTTCCTCCCATCATAATGCTGGCCGCCGTCATATAGGTGAGATATTCTTGAGTACAGTGTAAAACACCAGGCAAATAAATAAATAAAGAAATAAAACTGTTGTTTCATGTTAGAAATTTTACGTCAATTAGTGATTTGAGCTTGACTTTTATTAATGCAAGTTTATATGGAATGTCTGTCAAGATGAAATTTTACAGCATTTTATTCAATGAATATAGCGCCTACAGGTACATGTACACACAACCTCCATGTCTTTATAACAATGTATCCTGCGTAATGTTCCCAATAAAGACACCTGTACTTACAAGTTGACATGCCTTTTTAGTAACTTTTAATTAGCATTCTGTTCAGCTTTACAGGTGGAGAAAACATAACAATCACATAAAGTTCAGATAAAAGAGTCTGAAAAGTTAGTCTTAAATATGGTCTTGAAAGGGGTGGGTATTTAGGACCACCTCTTGGTACATGTACACTGAGTCCGAGTAATAATGTTATAAGTGAGCATGTAACACATGTTTAATAAATATGCTTGGATTAGAACTTGGTCTTTTCAGCTAACAAATGTGTTCAGCCTGGATTTTCATCATGTTTATATTTTTAATATATTCACAAATATTATCATAACTGAGACAAATTTATTACACATTCATCACATCCTTATTTAGAACCACGATATAAACCAAAAGGTGGTCCCCAATTAAGCTCCCCCTATAAAAACATTTTCAAATACCCTATTCACCTGAAAAAATAAATCCAAAAAAATATTAAAGACCACACATGTGAATAAGTTTGACGCTCTTTCATCTGATTTTGGCATCATTTTTATGTTTCCTTCTCCTTTACAGAAGCACACATACTGTTCATGTGTAAAACACCTGAGATTTCCAAGATCATGCTGAATTGTCAGTGTAGGCTACATATACCTGTATATTTTATTACACCAAACATACAGTCTACCTGTAGTTATCCGTGTATTACATAGAATACTGAATTTCATGAGCTTATGTCACACTACAGTTACAATCTGCTCCAATTTAGTCTGATCCAGCTGGAACTGTTCAAATATGTTTCTTCATGTAAATTAGATCAAGGAGACTGTGAGGTAAGACACAGTTCACAGGCCAGTTTGTAATTGTCCACAAGTACTCTCATACCTAAACAAGCTATTAAAAGCCCATAACATACTTTTTAGGTGTAAAATCCAAAAATAAAATTTTACCAATTTAAGATTTCTGTTTTATAGTTCTACAAAACTAAAATGTTGAATTCTGGACTGGTCAGTCTTGCTGGAGTGAAAACCTGGCTATTTCTGCATTGTAACATAGAAATATAGTCATCAGATTACTGCACTAAAAATAATGCAAGTGTGGTATCGCAGGAAACATGCAATTTATACAGTAGAGTGGAATTTACCTGACAAGATGTCTGTGGATCTATGAATTACATGTGCATGTAGTATCAACTCCGATAAAACCCCTACCATGTGTAAACATGTCTCAAAGATACTAATATACGAGCTACCTGTTTTATCTACATGCATAACGTTACTATATAATGTACTCACTGTGTGTCGGTGTGCCTCAAACACTGCATGCAAAGCATTATGGCAGGCTATTATTATGCTATCAAAGTTGTTGACAAACTGAATAGGTAATAAGGCACTTGTTAGCCTATAACCTTAGCTCACTTCATCCCCTCCTACTATAGTTCAAGCTTAATAATACCTGTCTGTTCACAATTCTAATGAGATCAGTATCTTCTATGTGCCAGTCACAATGGCGAATACTTTACAGGTCATAATGGTCATGCAAAAATGTAAAGCAAAAAAAAAGAAAGTGACAGTCAATAAATTCCACTTGATAAAATAAATCAACTTTTCATGCATGCTTTAACAGGTGTCATCAGAAGTCTGGAGCACACTTGCATCAACTCTCAACTGCCCTAAATCCTCAACAGCTTCGATCACAGATACACAGAATGTTTTAACATATTAAAGAAATGCTCTCTCACCTGATCAGAAATTTAAGAATTTTTGTGACGTTACAATACAGCACAATATATTTTAGTCTCTAAAGTCTAGAGAATTTGAATTATAATTTAAAATTTGATCTTAGGTTATACTTAACTGGTCAAATTTAGTGATGATTTAGTGTACGAAAGCTAAACCGCAATGGAGCAATGACTTACCTATATCTACATTATACCATATAAACAGTACTGGTGCACTGACTTACACATATCTACATGATACCAGATAAACAGCACTGGAGCACTGACTTACACCTATCTACATTATACCACATAAACAGCCCTGAAGCTCTGACTTGCACATGTCTACATTATATCAGATAAACAGCCCTTAAGCACTGAGTTGCACATGTCTACATTATACCAGATAAACAGTACTGGGTCAGTGGCTTACACATGTCTACATTATACCAGACAAATAATACTGGGTCAGTGGCTTACACATGTCTAAATTATACCACATAAACAGCAGATGGTTACTGACTTACACACATCTACATAATGCCATGTAAATGCCAATAAACAGCCCTGCAACAGCCCTGCAACAACCCTGCGACACAATATTTAGGGCTATGGTTTAACTACTAACCATTCAGCCATACACTTTTTTTAAGGATACAAAGAATAACCTTAACTCCCATTTGTTCAAAGTGCCAAAGGGGGCCTGCCCATTCCACCCACAAACCAAAGAGTAATCTGATCAAGAAAACTTACAGGTAAACAATTAGCACTACTTTTACATACATTATATATGAAAAACCCATATAAATAGACACACTATAGGTACCACATCATACAAACTGTCAGACTGTATGCACTTACACCCACGTGTATCAACAACACAGGAATGTCTGGTTCCTGTCATTAATATCATTGTTAGCTTTGGTCACAAAATGACTTTCTTAACTGTAATACACGTTATAGATTCCTGGCTGGAACGGCTTAACTACGCTTTTTAGAAACAATGTACTAATGTACGTTATGACACAAACACAGAACGTCTCTATCAACACCTCTAGACATCTCAGTACAAGAAACAGTTAAGAAATATCTGATATCACTTATTCATAATAAATATTATGGAGTGGAATTTTTGCAGATATATTTTTCTCTTGTTACTACAGCATTAATACATCTGTGCAAAAAGTATAGAAAGCCAGGAGCACATGCAATTTAACAGTTTGAAAAAACTTCTGTTCAAGAATAGACAACACCCTTTTGAATTTTCAAAAAACAATATTGTGAAGCTTGTCATTGCAGTGATCACTTTGTAAAACTTTGTAATCCGACTGTTCACATTAAAACTCCAAGAAATCTTGGCAAGTTCAAAAAAGGTACATGTAGTTTCTGTATACCAACCTTCCTGGGAGGACTTCATCCTGCAAATGGCAGCGACATCAGCACAGATTTCCTGGGATGACTCCTCGCCCAGCATTCTGTCACAGTCTGTCAACACTGTGTTGGCAGATGGTCGATCCCGCGGGTTGTCCGACGTCATCTTACCCACCAATCGGCTGAGGTTGGCGCTCATCCTCTCTCGTTCCCGCACAGAGCCAAGCTGAACATTGTACTCGGCCGCGTACAGCATGGTCATCCCCAGGGAGTAGAGGTGAGACTGTGGAGTGAGAGAGGGGTGAAGAATGAGGGGAACATGCCCTAAAACTGCTGTCCTAGCTCACAAATACCAGGTTAACAAGACAAAAACAGGTTTACCTAGTCCCTATAGAATCACTGGCTAGTCCACACACACCACTGACACAGCCTGCCAAACAACTGCCTGTCCCTCATGTTTATCCTACCAAGACTTCTTAACAAAAAGGTAAACTCAGCAGAGGTGTCCCTGGGTGACCTGATAAACAGGTGCTCCATTCTCCCACCCCATCACCCACTAGGATAACTAGCTCTATGATGTGCTGGTACCATTCAGTCTCATGCTATTATCTATAGATCTATAGATAATACTATTGATGTTTTTCGGATATCCATGCATGAATGGAAGCAGATCTGTATCATTATTCAATGACTACGTGCATAAGGTTTGGATCATTTTCATCACACTTTGAAGAATTTAATATAGAACATGTATTTTATTTAAATTTGAATATATGCGAGAATATTTCCTTTTTACTACTTTGTTCAAGTTTGCCAATAAAAAAAAAATAGCAAAATCAAACTGCATACAGAAGAATGTTGGAATCCATTAGTATATTTCAATAGGATGCGTATCCCTTCCACATTTCTTTCCTTATTTTACATTTTATTTGTTATTGTTATATCATGGAACTGTATGAATTTGTCTGAAACAACTCAACAACAGGAATCAATATTCTACCCCAGGGATGTAAAGCCTCAGGCAAAAATAGTCCTGGGGAAGGTGTGTGTCTTCATTACTGGTTAATATATGCACCGCCAAGGTTTAAATGAACTACTGCTGAACATGACATCTAAACACCGATCTAAGAACTTACTGAATGGCTCTCTCTAATTTTTTCTTCTTAGATATATGGAAAAAGTGAGAAATCAGGATTTGTACCCAGTTTCATCTTCACACAAACAAACATAGTGCAACTGAGATTTGGCTGAACGTTTCAATGAAGGACACACAAATAATCCAGGTCAAATGTAGGTAGAGTTTCCAGATATAGAACAATACCACATACATGTAACACTATGGAATGTTGTTTTTCCTGATTTAATCATTTTCATTACAGGAAAATTTACAAAAAAAAAACAATGGACAAAGGAAGTATCAAAAAAAAAAAAATATATACAAAAAAATAATAACAGACACAATGTTTGAAGATATCCAGGAAGAATGTATGCATATCTTCATACTCTAAATACCTATCCCACATTTTCAGTCATTTTCATACATGTGTGTGATAGTAAATGAAATATGGACATGCACATGTCATTGCACACACTTAAATTTTCAACCTAAAATATAAAAATCTGTGGATCGTCTTGGACAATTTCAGAAAATTGTAAATACTAAAACCCGGATTGTATTACCCCTTGAAACTATGAGAAAAGATTAGCATGTTTGTGGATAAGTGAGAATTCAGGCAGATGTATAGCAGCATAGCAACCTCATTGCATTATCTGACAATGAAAAGGAAGTGTGCATGCACATCTAAAGCTAATTGTCACATTGCCAGGCTGGTTGCTGTATGCAGAGGGACTTGCACACTAAATCGCTAGGTAAATCCAGGTAAACCCACGGCTAACGAGAAAGATCTAGCTGGTATTTGAGTTACAGGTTGTCCTCCTGAATACCAGGTAGCTCATCAGCCAGTCTGACAGAGCAGAGGCTGCTTGAACCTGGAAGCTAGCTGAAGATATCCTTCACAGTTCAGCACACACACAAAAAAAACACACACAAAAAAACAAACATCACCTTAATTGTTAAACTTTATCCCCAGCCAAAATGGTACAATGTAATTTGTAGTATGCCTATAATAATTTTGAGCCTTTTGGCACTGTGCAGTGCAAAGGCTTTCAGATCACATCATGATTTGAAGATCAACTTTAAAGTCCAGCACTGTACCATCTGTGCTAAACTGCAATTCCATGGTATTATGCACGGCAAATACCAGAAGAAAGCAATTTTGTTTATTGTAAATGATCTAAAATTTTGATCACAACTAAGTTGCACATTTACCCTTATTGGGGGAATTGTGTTGCTCTGTGGTTGTAGGATGTCATCCTGAAAAAGTTTCAGCAATGAAAGTAAAATTTTCTGACATTTATTTGCCTCTAAAAACTCACTCATCTAGGAAAACTTTAGAACATATCAAGCTTCTCTCATCCTCAATCACATCCTCTTCCAAGGCATACCCATGTTCAAATGCAGGTCCAGAGCACCATGCTTCTTGGAATCTGTTTGGCCCCACTGGGATTTGAACTTGGATCTTCATATCGCAAGCCCAGCACTGAGCCATCTGAGCAATCATGAGCATGGAAACACTTGGAACATGTTTAGCCACACACCAGTGTATAGAACAGTGCTTTGCTCAGTCCAGTAGATAGATTTGAACTATCAAAAGTTCATCAACCAGCATTTGAGTCAGGAGAGATTTTAATTATAAACAATCTATTCCAATTATACTGCAAACAATGGGTGATCAAGTCTGGATAGGCAAATACGCCCATGATGTCATGATGTTGTCAGCTCCACAAATGCTGAACCACAGGTAATAACTGAGAACCAAAAATCCTTGAAGCCATGCCCATACAAATGCTAAAATGTTGGTAACACTGAAGAAAGTCATGGAAAACAACTGGACATCCACCATTTCAGGCAGATTTCTGGCACATGAGCTGAGTAATACTCAGATGTCAGATGCATCACTGAGAACTGCGACCACTGAGGTCAAAGTTATTTACTGTACAGCAAAACAGCAGTTCCAGTTTCTCAGTTAGACAGAATTTCTCTTTTCAAGAACTACATGTTTTATCATAAAGGCAAGCTCTAGGGAGTCTTAAAGGGAATCTTCAACCACCCAACCCAATACAGTTTCTGAGCTGATGAATATTACACTTACAGCCATATCCTTATCAGATCCATCTTCTGTCTCTGGAGGTAAGAATAGAGGTTCTGGATCTGCAAAAAAGGAAATGAAGATTATTAAATGATATACTAGGTATTCATAAGACACTGTTATGAAATTTATCTGCATGTGATATCAAGTAAAGAATGTCTAGTGAAGGTTGCTAAAGAAAAGAAATCATCTTAAAATATCAGTTGGCTTCAATTAACTCACTGCCTTTGTTCAGCTGGTTGCCAAAATTTCACAAGGTCACCTTGTTATTCAAATATGGATATCCCTGAAAGTGGATTTGTTGTTTATAACATGATTTCCATGATTACACAGTTGATTTGTTGTAAGGATGTAGGTAAACACTGCATATCAAACAAAATGGATGCACTTCCTTGTCCAATTTCTATACGTGCACACAGTGTGGAAAACTTTACTAAAGCATGCTAAAACCACTTTTAAGAATTATGGCTTATGCATGAATTGTAAGAAATTTACCCGAATAATTTTAGGACTTCAAAGTTCCTACCCCACAACAAGTGGACAACCTCACTAATTAAAACTGGCTTCCAACATGGCACAACTTAGCTTGCACTACCTTGATCTGACATGTCAAAAAGCTATAGATGCAAATGTTAAAACTGGGTTTCAAGTACTGGTAATACATATGTGGATACAAACAAAATGTATTGACTTCATGACTTCATGTCTCTTTGCCAAAAGTTGACATTATATTCTTTATACATATTGGCCATAGTCCAACAAAGTCACATTAGGACGGTACATTTCTGGTCTTAGACTGACAAATGTCACCTTATATTAAGCTAATAACAGCTACTCCATTATACATAACACGTGTGAGTGAGTGAAAGAGTGCTTGGGGTTTAACGTCGTACTTTACAATTTTTCTGTCATATGGACGAACATAACACATGTGCGTGGATATGTGTTAACACAGACACAAATACAGCTGTATGTTTTCATTAACAGGGGTGAAATATGGTACAAATGGGCAGGAAAACTGCACTTGAACATGATGATACACATTTACCTGTGAATGTATACATGATAACCATGTATCATTACGTCCACAAAATATTTTAACATTTAAGATTTTGAAAACACCACAAATAACATTTCTTCCCTACATATGTTTTTTTTTTAGGCATGCAGCCATTAAAGGCATATTAGTTCACCTTATGCATGTATTAATTACATACAACAATGTCGTAACAATTCACTGGCTTCTTTCCAGTCTACCCCAGATTAAAATCAATCATCCTACCAATTAATTGATGTCAGGCAGTCACCAACTTGAACTCTTAAGCAGTTAATGGAGCAAGTATACAGCAGCTAAAGAAATGCCTTTATCTACCTTTGACCCTGTTAATAACATTCATGTTTAGCGTTTGTGATCTCAACTATAACCCCACCACTGCAGTGACCTGTAACTGCATGAGGAAAACCTGAGGCAAATTCTTCATGAGGCATAAAGTACCATGTATGCAAATATAGGCGTTACACACATCTCTTGGACTTCTGCATCATTATAAAGATTTCACTTACTTTTAAAACAGCATTTGTGGTTGGACTAAAGCACCACACCTAGCAGGTATCTGACATACACCCTGATGTAAGCCTGTAGTCCAGCCTACATGAAATGGATTTCAGCTTGCAAATCAGTTTTTTTTATACATCAATCTGAGATTAAGATGACTGGTGTTAACATTACATCCAGGAGCCTACAGATTTCTTACTGAAACCCGCCGGCTCTGACACATAACACGCTGAACAGATCTATCTTCAAGGACCAAGTCCACCTGTGCTATGATAGTAGTTTCCTCTAGATTCATAAACAGATAGAGATGTATCAATTTTTTTTTATTCCTGTTTTTTACATCCACAGAGATGCCCTTGAGCCATTGCACAAATCAATTAGCTTACAGCCAGTAAACTGTTTGTACTGATGAGTATAATTCTCCATCTTTACTTGTGAACAGTACACAAGTAAGGGAGACCCCACTGACAAGAATATCAAGACATCTTCCTGATTTCATTAAGTTGTTATCTGATACAAACAAATGCAGGAGAAAAAACATGTTGTGTATGTTGATTTCTGAGTGACCTTAAGTCAAATCTTGTCCCTCATCTTTGATGGCCTGATACTGAGATACAATACATCACGATACAGTCAGTTTAGAAGAGAAGGTATTGGACGTGTCTGTTAGGACCCACTCATCCACACAAATAAGTAAAAGATAAATCATAATATACATGCTAGCAACCCACGGAATTTTCCCCGACATGAAAAGTAAATGAAGTCTATATAGATATATATAGATATATATGTAGACTTTCTGGTAAAATTAATATGCATCAGATGTGCATGTTTACAGAGATACCTAGTAGGATTGTGAAGGAGGGTGGGGATATTTCCTCTTTTTAAAACATAGCATTTTCATCAACAAATCAGTGCTTTGAAAGGTTTCATTGTAGTAAGACTGGTGATATACACACTGATTCAAAGGAACATGAGCCAAAACACCCGTAGTAATAAATACTGTAAATTTATGTTCACCAGTCATCTTAACATGAAATATTTCCAAAAGGACAAAAGTGTATCTGGGTATACATGCCACACTTCACCAGACAGCACCAAAAAGGCATGATGACTTAAAAGCATTCTGGTTGGCTGCTTTATATTCCTAGAGAAAATAACAATGTATGCCTACATTCATAGAAGGCTATTAACACTGAACATTGAAAATTTGTGGACAACTTGACACGTTCAAACAGTAGAGTGTTTCATATAATGGGAGGCTTCACATCGAGAACAGAAAGGCAACATTTGTTCAATCATGCTTGAAGGCACGGCTGTGAACAACTTCAGAGTGGTCGCCCTTCAGCCACATATACTGCTGTCTGGAGTTATCTCCCCTGAAATGCTTCATATTTAGATATTGTTTGTTTGATGTTACCAGCCCTTTATAACAAAGGTGGGTAAGTAGGAGTTCTATTTGTTTTGTTTTGTTTTGTTTTTTTTTTTTTGGGGGGGGGGGGGTGCAGAAGGGAAGAACAATAGAGGAATACTGTTCAAATGATTGATCACAAACTTCCTCAACATTAATCAGAACGGTGTACCAAACTACGTCACCTCATATTTGGCAATTCTCAAAATAAAAATTCATAGATCTTAGATACAATGAAACTAACAAGTAAACATTTGTTAAACATTTTGTATGAGTACTAGGGCGTAAATGAAGTCAACAGTTTGTGCCAGCATTTTCAGGTTCTGTATTGAGGGGGGTGAGCACGTGAAAATATCACAGAAATCCTGTCCAGCTGATATTTTTGATGGAATGAAGCGGAACCTTACAACGAAGTGAAAAAAAATCTATACTGAGAAATCTGTTTCCACTTTCCTAATTTTAATTAAACTGTGCGACATCAGAAATTCTTGCTTCATGTGAAGGATCAAACATTTATTCTGTCCTCAATACATCATTAAACGTACATGCTTGTCTAAAAGTATGAAGAGTGTAAGCACCAAAGTGAGCCACATCAGCTCAGATCACCAGCTTTGACCAAATTTACATTGTCCAAAACATTTACACATGAGGAGGAGGAGGAGAGCCAAAATCATGTTGTGTTACATGAAGATTAAAGGATGGCACATATAAGCTTTGTCCTTGAATGTGATCTTCTCTGCATCAATGACAGTTCAGGAAATTATACCACCATATTCAAAGCTACCTGCTCTCTAGCATGGAGTTTTGAAGAGGAGAAAAGGTATCTACATACCTGAATAATCTTTTTAAAATTTTTGGATCTCCCAAACGATATTTTCCTTGCCGACAGATGAGGCTGATGTGCGGGACTCTGATACGTTTGAAATGAGAGTAACAAATTGTGGATGCCAACATATAAGGGGTTCTGTTGGGGATTCTTTGATAATGTAGGTTTAAAACAAAAATCTTCCGTTTTGATCATGCAGATATCATGATGTAACGTCCCAATTTGTCACTGTGATTATACCAGATCAGGACTGAATTAATTTAATTCAATTCACAAAAAATAAACTACGGGATCTACGTAAATGGGCTACAAATAAAACCTCAGCTATAGCTTGAGGAACTTGTTTTTGGAGGTATAGGCCTGTGTCCATGTTCTGTTAACAGCAAAACTTAACAGCAGGGCTGTTAAGAAAAAAAAAGAACTGTTAAGAAATTTTATATCTCAAAAAAAGCTCCCGTCAGCAGTAAACAGAGTGACATTTCAAAAAAAAACAAAAGATATATGTTATGAAAAAGTAACATATAACATAAAAAAATTTAAAAAATTGGCATCTGTAAAAACACGAAAAAAGAATTTTGGTCAGGCCTTTTTAAACAGCTGGTTGCGTAACATCAAACGTATAATATTTTAATTTTGGCCCTAGCAATATATATTCCTGTTAAACAAATGGATGAAACAGATTATTTCCCTGTCAGACAAAATGCTCTTACCACTGACTAGTAACAGTGTTCAATATTACCGAACACGACAAGGTGTTTACCACTGAAGTAATCCAAGAGTAGCATTCACCTAGTGTCTTCACACATACAACATATGAAAATACATGTAAGTGTACTCATTACAGAGGCACAGGTGTGAATTCTTTAATACAAATGACACGCTTCTTGTTTAGTGATGAGGAAGGGAAGACAAAGGTGAATGTTATTCACTAAATACATTTATGTCACATTTTCTTGACCTTTTCCCACCTTCTTCATGCGGGTTTTGACTCCTATCATTCTAAGTCATGCAAATGATACATGTTTATCTAATGCCTGAGAAATTTACAATACTACCTGTACATGTAATTTCATGTTCAGTACATGGACATTATTTTTCTCTGCTAATGTGATATACATAAACATGCACATGTATAGCGGTATATTCAATCCTCTGACAAACAAAAACATGACAAGTCTTTTCTCTGTACCTGTACAGTTTAGATACATAGGTCATGGCTTAATGGTTTGTTATGGGTACATTATCTGTGGGACCAATGCTGGTCAAAACCAGCCTTAGATATCTAACACCTCTTGGACAGTTTCCAAATTTGTCCTTAATTCACCAATGCATGAGCTCTTTGGAAAAATACACATGTGTATACAGATGATATTGCTTCTCCAATATCGCAGTGATATGGTTGTGCGTCTGCCAATGTGGCATCAAGCCATAATCATTCATTCACTCCTTCTCCAATAAGGAACCTTTGCATATATCACTTTCAAGGTAACACATGTACATACATGCACATGTATGTACAACACCGAACAATTATGATTTGTTATGAACAGATAAATGTATACACACCAGTGAAATACCATGCTTTTTTTGAGCATGTCTACATGTATACATTAAATTTTCGCAGAATTTCACCGCACTTTATAATGGAACCACTATGCAATCATCTGAATTTACAGATCCTATATAAATATGCTTATATAGATGTTTACTTATTGTTAAACCACACATTCTAGAAAGCTATGTGACAATTACTAAATACATTTTTTTTTAATTCTGTAGCACGGAAAATACATATTATACACTATTATACATGTAGTTTCATACACTAGTCATGCAAATACAAATAAATTACACTGGGATGGGGAGTCTGGGGGCTGACATGCCAAACAGTATCTTGGGTAATAAAACCTTTCAATTTTTATCATGAAATATTACTAATATTTATACACTACCCTATTTCTTCTAAAATTTGGGACACCTGGTCAGCTCTAATTCTAGCAGGAATATTGAGTTTCCTTTTTTCTTGCATGGTTAGATCATCTAATAAACAACATACTCATATATTTGCTTTTCCAAAGGCTGGTAAATGAATGTAATATTCTACTTCAACACTTCTAATATTTGGTCAAAATTTTAGAAGAGTTAGGGTACATAATAATTATATAGCTGAGTGAATGAAAAAGATGTACATATGCATGCTTGTCACAAGGTAACTTCGTGTTATATATGCAGGTCTCAAATCTATATTACATCTAAGCATAATTCCAACATTGGTAGAAATTATACATGCAGATGTTGCAAAGTACAAAAAAATGCACCAGGTACACTACAAGATTTGATTAATTTTTAGAAGGTTCAATAATACTATCTGTAACTAAATTTAATACATTATCTTTTGGACTTGATCAGAATTTATTATGCTTATAATACCCTTTTATACAATGTAATATGCACTAATATGTCAAGGAAGTTACATTTGGAAAAAATCATTGTTCATTATAAATATAGAAATGTACCTGAACAACAGGTTTATTTTCACCCATTATCTTTCAATAATTCAAGGCTATAATATGGTGATGGAAGAACTGACACAGAACAATTTTTTTTTCTACATTATCAAAAGCATGAAAAATGCTCCTCTGACTTGTAATGTCTTATTAATATTAATCTTGAAACAATAAAAAAGACTGTGACAAAAATAATATATATAAACTGGTGCACAGGTTAATAATAGAATTTGAATTCTTGTTTACATAACATGCACAAGGCTTTCTGGTGACTGATCAATATATTTCTCAATAGTTGCGCAAATAATCAGTCCTTCAGGTGCAATGAAACAAATAATGTCTGATATGCAGGAGAAATTTTTTACATGCCCACTATGTACATGTATACATGTATGCATTTACTACAAGAGCGTCAGTTTTTACTCATCAGTAACGTCTATCAACTCTGGCATTATTTACAGGTTATATCTATAATATTACATGCCTGTACAGTGATGGCATTCTGATGGATTCTCCAGTAAACATGTAATAAAAAGCTGCCTTCACCAAGCTTCATTACCACCAACATGAATGACGCACATGATATCACAGCCTCATCAGGGAATTAAAAAAAAAAACTGATTCATTTATACGGAAATATAAGCCACTAGCTGTGGCCAATGCGGTGTTTTCTACAGCACGTGTGATATATTATTATATTATTATTAAATATCATAATGTCATTGTCCCATTGAATATGAACAGCAATTTATTCCTAAGCTATTAATCTTCCTCTGGTAGTGCAAGAAAGTGTCCAGATGGCTGCATGAAGGGAATTACAGTACACATAAAACATACCTATATGGGATATAAGCGTGACTATTCATTTGTCTACTTGTTTGCTTGGCTTTACATTCATCTCCCTTTCAACAATATTTTAGTCACACTAAGGCAATGTCAAACAATATTTTGGTTCGACATGACTGTCAGCTTTCAGGATTTCTAGGCCTAACTGGAGTCTCCCTCTAAACACTTGGTCATCGTATGGAAATTTACCTGTACCTTTAAAGGCAACAAAGGTATATCTTCATACATCTGATTGGTGTTTACGCCATTCTCAAGAATGTTTGACTTATATGACGGTGGCCAGCATTAGAGTGGGAGGAAACAGGGCAGAGCTCGGGAGATACCCACAATCATCTGCAGGGCACTTCCCCACTTAAGACCGGAGAGAGGAGGCCATCATGTTAAAGGAGAGCTATGTGTACTGGTATACACACCAGTCCACCAACTTGCACTCAGTCAACTGCTTCACCAGAAACATGGGCAAATTTGTACCTAAGAACTCAGAACTTTGATACGTCCTGCATGTTTACATGTGACAATGCATGTATCAGGAAGACAGGCTAAGAAACAAACCACAGGAAAGCATTTCACTTGATAGTGATGTGATGGAGGACTTATCTGTAAAATCACTCATGCGTACAAAACTACAAGTACGCGTGTTTAACGTGGCAAAAGGTGTGTACTCTATGATACCCAACAGATAACAGTATCTCACCCTGTAGCATTAGAGCCTGAAAGAGCATTCACTTACGGATTCCTATCTGTGTCACTGCCATATAGATTTATCAAAGTGAATATATCATGGTAGAAAAGTAAAGATGTGTGAAAACAAATTTTTACACACACCAAACATAAAAATGTTCAAAAGCAATGAATGTAAATGTAAAACATGACGCAGAAGATTTATAATAAACTTGTGTATGTTTAATACTTGTATATCCGTTCATTTATTATGGGTAGCCTTTGGCATGTTTAAAACCCAGTATGACATCACTGTATTACACAGTTTGGGCACCTCAACAGAACTTTCACATCAATGGATAATCTCTGTGTTCTTAGCTGGTATTAGTTTTCTTAAATAAGTGAAGCATACATGTTACTGATGGCAAAGATAAATTGAACTGAGCTTAGCCATCCGATTACTAATACATAAACCACATGGTATTATCAGCAACTGATGCACCCATGTGCATTGACGTGTTCTGTTGACTGATAATTCTGTTGAAGTGTTAGTTCACTGATAATTGCTACCTCAACTTGTACCTCGATTTGGGATCAAAATTAAAACATGTGCCCCAGACAGGCACAATTTACTGGTGACAGCTACAGCTGCAATAGTGGGTGTCCTGGTAAAGGTGTTTAGGTAAAGTTCATTTCTTGTGCTGGGACAAGTGGTTTTCTTTTAGTATCAAATGAAAGGTATGAGCATTTGAGACAGCCAACTGGAAAATTTAATTCTCCAGCCCTGTCCACATATACTCAATTTAACGATGCCAAGAAATTTACTTGTACCTATTATCTCCATTTGAAATGCACATGAAAATAATTACAATATAGTACTTTTTAGTATCATTTTATAGTACATCTTACATATACACATTTTTTTATGCATATCAGTGAACATACATGCATATTTCTATAATACATATGATACTCTAGACTTACAGGTATGGTAACATTTTCTCCAGGTGAAATAAACTCACTCCAGAAGTAATGAAGTGCACAGATCTGTTGTTTTGCTCTTTATGTTCAAAATATATACCTTTATGTTGACAAATTTGTATACATAACATGTGCATGTAATGGACATCTAGAAACCAAGGAAATCTAGAAGCTCAATTTGCACGATACATTTCTCTGCAGTCCAGGCCTGTATCTTTCTATAGGTGTGTGTTTCAATATATTTTTCACAACATGTCATGTCTGTATCAAGTGTATAAATAAAGTGTCAGTTAATCAACAGGATTTTGGCTTGCAGTCTCTTCACGGGTGACAGGTTTTGCAAGAACAGTGGTGCCTTTAATATGAAACAGGGCAGCCCCAACTGTCGCCTAATGATGAAGACAAACTGAGGAGAACGATCAGGATTAAAACTTTCATCACTACACAGTAGGTTTTTCAGCTGGGGCGGATGGGATTACGTTGTCAACAGAATGAAGACAGATAGAGGCAGGTGACACAGTCTGAGATGTCCCTATACATAACAATTCATCAGCAATACCTTTGTGCTACTCACTCTAAATAGCCACAACAAAAAAGACAAAGAAGGGAGATACAAAAGAAAAGAAGAAAAAAAAAATACCCCCAGCAGAGACGCATTACGCACATAATGGATTATCACGCATAAATTAGAAAATATTTGTCAGAGGACCACTTTTCACATTTTATTCCGATGTTTCTGGTTTTCAATTAGCAATAACAAAAGCATAAATCTTTCCCGCTATTTCTGCCACCATTAAGGAGGCAGGCAAATGTTTACACAGACTACAAAATACAGTTAATGTTTATACATGTATACATTATACACAACAGGTGTAGAAAAGAAAAGCCCAGGAACTTTTTTACCTGAGGCACACAAGATTAATATGGCTATGTACTTCACTGCACTGACATTTAGAACCTCATGACCACTTCTGTGGCCTAATTATTAGAGTCTTCGCCTCAAAGTCAAGAGACCTGGGATTGAACATTAGTCAGGTCATACCAAAGGCTTCATTTATTTGACTGGGGTTTTATACCGTACTCAAGAATATTTTCACTTATCCTGGGGGAACCAAGACTTTAAAAATGGTACTTATTCCTGCTTCACTTGGCACTCAGCACTGAGAAGTTAGAGCTAGGAAATAGGACTGGTAAATTGTCCCAGTGTTAAAATAATGTGATTGGATGAGGTGTCATATCTGGTGTCTCGGGCATGGTACTTTCGTGGCGGCAGTCTGATGACATGATGACCATGCCGCAAGAAAATACAACAATGTACACACAACAAATGACTTCTCTTCGTCATATGACCCCAAAATTGTCAAGCACGACATAAAAAGCAAATCTTACATTTAGAGCATATTTCAACCTGATATACTTTGTTGATCCCGAGGTTACAGTGTATACCTTGGAAGCACACAGATGATGTATTTGGTTTAACTTAAAATTGTCAATCTTGGTACAAGAAAATACAACAATGTACACACAACAAATGACTTCTCTTCGTCATATGACCCCAAAATTGTCAAGCACGACATAAAAAGCAAATCTTACATTTAGAGCATATTTCAACTGATATACTTTGTTGATCCCGAGGTTTACAGTGTATACCTTGGAAGCACACAGATGATGTATTTGGTTTAACTTTAAAATTGTCAATCTTGGTACTTTATGACATGACTCCCAAAGACTGGCCAAGCACTACTCATTCTGGCATAATAGGCATAAGTATATGTATACTGATACGCTGTAACTAGGTAGGACCTTTACACGTATGTGTCTTGTACAATGAGCATGATGCATCAGTGAGGAAGCACTATTATTTTATATGTATATATCTTCATTAAGGCCAGTCTGCTACAAGATGAGACCTCATCAGGATATAACTAACTGGCTATTATTAAAGGTGAATGCAACATATAATTCCAAACAAACCAAAAAATGTACATTGTACTAAAGTTTTCAACAACATTTTACAAGCTTTTACTTGAAACACTTTTTTAGTCATTAAATGATATCAGTTCAGATGATAAAATCCACTAATTTTGTAATTCGGTCTGTATTTAAGCACAGGTTCTCTGAAATTCCAGTTGCTCAAAGTTGTATTGAGTTAGAAATATTTATTTATTTGACTGCTGCTTTGTGTCATACTCAAGAATATTTCACGTATACAACAGAGGCCGGCATTATGATTGGAGGAAACTGGGCATAGCCCAAGAGAAACCCACAACAGTGCACAGGTTGCTGCCAGACCTTTCTATGTGCTATTAGGTTAGACTCACTCTACATGACATGTGCCGGTCCAGTATGAAAAGTACAGATGCATGCTTTGGATTGAAAGTTTACATAAATGCTTAAATGCATTGAAATGGCAATAGGCTCATGCTTAGTATCAGTAGAATTTAGTGCTACACATGGAGAAGAATAAATCTACTTTTCAATTCATAGATGATGGTGTGACTGATATATTTCTTTACAGTATATTGCAGTCATTTCAGTGTTAATTTCACTGCACATGTAAGACGTCCAAAAGTGAGGAGTATTAAAAGGTACACATACATGCACTACAGAGGAATGTGGCAAGATTGTTAACACAAGTGCTAATGAATTCTTCTCTCATTATCTGATTAGTTCAGCACATCTGTGTGATCATTAATTAACACATATATGCACCTGTTTAATAATTATCCTGCAATCAGCTGCATGTGATTGATTGTTCTGTTGCTAATGGTATATACAAATGTACCTTTTAAGAGCTGCATTTCTATTAAACTCAGATGTGTGCATCCAGGTTAATTTACATATATATCCCTAATTAAATGACTGAACATTTTGTCCAAAAAAAGTGTATTTTTATAGGCCAAAAACTTTGTCATGGACAAACTATTAGGTGATTTAGGGCACTTAACTGTATTATTAACCTGATAATGCTTTATACTGATGATACAATAACAAGTTGTTCGTGACGGGCATGGTTGGATTTCTTATGGCTTAAACATTAAACAAAGGAAAAGAGTTCCTGAGATGAAGCCATTACTCCTCCAATCTGCAATGAACCTCAAAACTAATATATTTTCTGTACGATTTTTTGCATGTGTTCAGATTTTAAGTTTATTCACTGGTCTCTCGTCCATTTTGTACAGAAATATGTTCTGTACTGTATCAATTGTTAATCTTGACAGAATTATTTCCTTCAAGCCAACCAACCTATAAGATAACCTTGGGAAAAAAGTGAGGAAAAATATCATGATAAACTCATACTTTTCAGACCAGTCGATCGTGTCAGACATGTCCACATGATACAAGTAGTATGTTAGCTTTTGATAATAATACAGTCCAAAAAAAAGCAAGAAGACTTCTTCTCTAAGGCGTACATGTATATCGTTAAGTGTCACGCATAATGTCACTCATCCTTCCGTCTTTGTGACATCACATGTCTCATCCCACTTCTGACACCGCCGCACTCTTAAGCAGGTCACTGTGTCATGTCATGCCATGCTTCCAAACCGCAGACAATGTTTCTTAATCAAGTTTTGCAGACAATAGATGTGTTGGTTCATTTGTTTGTAGCATAGACTAAAAAACCAGTAACCTTTGTAGACCAGTTATATTTGGCCCAGTCATGAACCTGATTCATGTATACAAGTGTAAATGTGATGAGGGTATTAATGACAGTACAAAGATACCACCTCATCAGCCCACCTATAAGGTCATTAAAGTCTCACCATAATGGCAATAAATAAATACATCTATATCAATAAAGACACTAAACACCCTCCTTTCTGAAAGGGTTATCAAAATGTTGAGTTTAAGTGCTACCACCTACGATTTCATTAATATGGCTAGTCATACCTCAAAGGCTAGATAGATCCAGACAGGTAAGCTGACAACGAGAACAAAAAATACAGTGACAGTTAAACACATCTTTAAGGCGTAGTCCAAAAATGTCTATATCATCAGCATTAAAAGACAGAGTGTCAGTTCAAACCTGTGCAGATTTTGCACATTTACAAGGTATGTATGTCTGTTCACCAACTTTCAACCAGAAAAATCCTCAGGTAAAAGAAATAGAACAATGGTGTAGGTGTAATACTGAAGGGATTGTCATCTAGATCCATCAAATACACCAAAGAAACACCTGTCAATGCACCTATACAGAACTGTAGCAAAAAAACCCCACAAAAATGAGCACACAGCAAATTTAGCTCAGGATAGAAATGACTGGACAATAAAACAAAACTCACTGATCTTTTTAACGCTTTCATTATAATTGTAAGATTAAAATTGGCTAATATAGTAAAATAACTAGAGGATTTGTTCTCTTTACACATGGATGTAACCTACATTGTACCTTACTCATCAATACATATTTTAACCTCAGAAATGGCGTACTTTGTTGTGTCAGAAACCTTTTGCGACAGAACGCTATGCTTAAATGACAGTTGACACTTGTACATGATGTGTACATATACCAGTATATATTCTTGTCTCATCAGGTACTGGCCTGGATTGCCTATATATTTACAGGTAAAAATAAAAATGACCATTAAACCTGTAATTTCCAGTAACATCCTAAGGATTTTCCATTGTAACCATTGTTACTGAAAGTGTTACTTTTGGGGTTTCTACAGTTTCTACAGGTGAGATACATGTTCATGCATGTGTATGCATGAGTAGGTCACTGCACTTAGCAAACCTTAAATGTATTCCAGATACACAAACTAATAATACACCCATATTGTTTAGAAACATACAGGCTGATTCAACTTTCATTAATTGGACTATAAATCAGGTTTCATTAAGCAATAAACAAGACTTAAAAACATATACCTGACAGGCTGGTGCAAGCATTTCAACTTTAACTTTTGGATGAGAAAGCCTCTGGTTTTCCTTTTGTTTTAATATTAAATAAACTTGTCATGCGAGTTAAATTTTTCCCACGTCAAATGTTTCACGTACACATACTTGTATGTAATCTTGTAATAAACCACAAAAATATATTAAAAGATTGTAAATTTTCAAGAATTTGAGCCTATAATTTAATATTAGATATGTACATGTATTACACTTTTATCATGTCTTGAGGCTAAAAAAATGATTTTAATGACTATTTCGGGAAGCTCAATATGACATGTGATTATTTAATATTAGACAAGCTCTACAGGATCATATAAAATGACAAAACATTTATCATTGCTGTAGATCAGTCTCATATAAAATTAAAACCTCTAAATTAAAACGTAACAGAAATTTTAAAATACCACACCAACCAAAAAAAAAAAATGTTGAATATAACAACATGAATTGTGTACATGGGACATGCACATACATTGCACATGTACTTATAATTTACACTGTAAATTAATAAGCTGACAAATGAGGGCTAGTTTGCTCAATGAGCAAGCCATTTGACATGATGGGCTTCACAGAACTTAGTACAGTTAAATCATCATTAAGGACTGATAAAACCTAAGTGGTACACTGTTTTCTCCAAGTGAGTTCCCCTTTGGGCAATCTTACACTAATTATTAAAGCTACACCATACACTACAGAAATTATCCATTGGGTAGATTTATTTCCAATTCGTGTACTAGTGAATTTTACATTTTACACCATTAACCTTATCTCCAACCGCCAAAGTTGCATTAAAGATATGCATGTTAAGAAACATTTCCTCCCACTATATACAGGTATAGTTCACAACATCAGTGTTAAACACAGGCTTAGCCCTGGGAAATACATGAACATGGACAAAGCACTTCCACATCCAGTTATAATGTACATTTACTCACATATTTGTTCAAAATTTGAAGAGGCAATTTCTGTGTTCCGTTGTCTACTGAATCCACCCATTATATGTACATGTATATATGTGTATTAGCCACTTACAATACCAGACCTCTCGTTTCGATGGTTTGATTTTGGAATGTTAATTGCATGGATTTAATCAAATTTTATCACCATTGTTGGTATCCATGCTACATTAACCCAGAAAATAAGCTATCCACAGAAAGTGAGTTATACTCATCAGTGAGCTATCCCCAGAAATTGAGTTAGCCTCATAAGTGAGCAACATGCACACCCACACAGTGCATCATGCTCAGAAAGAAAGATATGTGCGTATTGCATACCCAGAGAGTGATTTATATACTAAGAAAGTGATTTATAATAAGAAAGCGATTTATACAAAGAAAGTGAGTTGTACTAAGAAAGTGTATTGTACTAAGGAAGTGGTGATTTATGAGTTTATACTAAGAAAGTGAGCTGTACTAAGAAAAGAGCTGCACTAAGAATGACTGGTGCTATAAGAAAATGAGTTGTACTAAGAAAGTGAGTTGTGCTGAGGAAGTGAGTTGTACTGAGAAAGTGAATTATACTAAGTGAGTTGTAATAAGAACATGGTCAATATTTATACATCCCACTAAAACCTATACACTTCTATACTGTTACAAGGTGGACTTAACCTACCATCACCTATTTTATTTACATTGTAAATTCAGAAGCTGCATCAAATACTGTTAATAAAAAATAAACTGAATGGACACAGAAACTAGGCTGCATATCATACATGGTACTTGCAGCTTTTATCACTGAATGAAACTGAATGCATGTCAAAACAAAAACCCAGATAAGCCAAAGCAGCCATGAAAATATAAAAAAAAATGATCTTTAAGCTTGACGAGTGACCTATATGGGGATATACATGTAATTCAGGCTTCTAATTCTTTCCTGGAGACTTGCACACATTTGTGTACAAAAACAAAGGCAGAAAAACGCCACACTTGTTTCCGGTTAATCCACATTGTCAGAGAGCACATCTGTGTATACTGCACATATTATTACGATGTTAATAAATATAAATGCTTATATTTTACCTGCAAATGTTGACGAAAAAATGTTCTACTTCTAGCAATAGGCCAAATTGACTAAAATTATCCCTTTTATCATTCAAAAATGCCCTGTTTCCTCCACCCTTTAAACTGATCACCATCTGATACTTACATGTAAAATAACATTCATGGCCATCAACCAATCAATCAATCCATTATAAAATGCATGTGAATGTACATCTGTAATAGTAATTGGCCTACAGTTGAGCAACCAACCATGTACAGTGTATCACAATTAATTTAACATGGACCAATTCGTACTTAATCACTTTCAAATTTTTCCCAATTATTAAGGCACATTCATTGTACATACTGAGAGATCCTAATACTTTAATGCAGCTCTGTAAGTCAGTTGTTCTGTTCATGGTTGATCTTTCAGTTCATTTTTTTTTAACATCCCATCTTCTATAACATCAGCCTCCTACACATATTTGTGAACGTGTACCACTCACTTAATAAGGGGCTGGGTGCAAGATCACATAAAACTCTGTATAAGGCATGTTGCATTTATTGCAAATTTGCACTTCTTTACATGTATACATTTTTCTAACTGTTCCGTTACTTAGTACTGGTAGTTATATAAAGTTCTCCTCCTGCCCTCCTGTGACGACCACACAGGCTCTCAGCAGACACAGATACATCATCAGCTCAGGTAAAGCTAACAGACACAGCCTGACAGCCTGACAGCTACGACAACCCTCAGACTGAGCTACATGCAGCCTGTCTACAGTATTGATACTCCTAAACACACAGCCTCACAGGCACAGCTAAAGCCCTTTTCTTTAATATTTTCTTAACTGTCATTTGACACAAAAGATTAACTGTTACCTTAGGCTTAGGTTTCACCACAGAATTGTACACAAAAAAGCACCATTGCCTTTACCTTTGACTACAAATACAACTAATATATTATTCCCAGCTTTTACATGAGTTACAGACCAGGCCTTAGAACCAATCTTTTCAACTATGAATCAATCAAACAACTTGACATTCAAATTTGATTTGAGCAGTAAGACAGTTTGACTTCAAAGATCTACATTTTGTTCTATATTTGCCTGACTGATGTCTATACAGGTTTGCGGAGCAGAGTTCTTTTTTTTTTTTAGTTTTTTTCTTTTTTGAAAAAGGTTGTGAAAGCTAAGGACTGAAAAACCCATACAGAATTTCAAACCTTATAATCTGACAAGACAACAAGGTCAAAAACAACAAGGTTCAAACTAAACATGGCTGTGAGCTTGTATGTAAATATATTAGAGGCCAGCTACATATACATGTAGGTTAAATTGTATGGGACAGATATAAGAGCAAACGTACATGTAAGTTAACTGTTTATTAATAACTGACATGTAAATCGCATTTACGATTATACACAGTATTTTCTAAATGTATATACGCATTTACAAATCAGTAGTATGAATGACCATAAATTGATGTCTAGTAGGACTGCCCGTTCATTTTAATACCTTACTGAGTTTGTGCCTTCATACATGAAGGCTATAAAGAGAACTCCCATACCAAACATGAAGAGACCTTGGTGCATGTGAACGCACAATGTGAAGCTCCTGGTCACATGCAAATATGTACAAGATTTGTACATGTATACCTGAACTACTATACATGTATGTAATTATGGTACAGACGTGCATGGAGGCATGCCAGCAACATCTAACACATGCACACCTGAGCAAGTTTTATTTGTATTCAAATAATACCACTGCCTCAGATAATATATGCAAATCACATAGTATTACTACCCATGCATTCAGATTATGTATGTAGATGTAAAAATTCAGACAATGCAACCAAGTGAAACTATATGATACATGTATAAATGTATATGGTCACAACTAGGGACTACATATACATTAACATGGGCATACTCTACAATGTATGTACCTGTACCTGCTTGTTCCTGTACACATACAACACACATGTGTGCTTTAATTACAAGTTGATAATCCACACATGACCAATACAACAGGCCACTTATAGTTTCAAACTTAGATCCTTAGAAGTAGGTCAACAGAAAATGAAGTTATGATTTCATATGTTGATCCTTTCATTACTGTAGGTCAACAGGCCAGATATATAATTTCCAACTATGATCTGATGATTAGGTCTAGAGGCCAGATGTATAGTTTAAAACTTCTCTTGATGAGGTCAACTGGACAGTTATAGTTCCAAACTTTGATTTCTGACTGGGTCAACCGGAGTTAAACTATGATCTCTAATTAAGTCAACAGAACAGTTATAGTTTTAAAATTTTGAAATTGTGATTAGGTAAACCCTACAGTTAAAGTTTCAAACTTTGATCTCTGATTCGGTCAACAGAACAGTTATAGTTTCAAACTTTGACCTCTAATTAGGTCAACAGAACAGTTACAGTTTCAAACTTTGATCTCTGATTAGGTCAACAGGATAGTTATAGTTTCAAACTTTGACCGCTGATTAGGTCAACAGGACAGTTATAGTTTCAAACTTTGACCTCTGATTAGGTCAACAGAACAGTTAAAGTTTCAAACTTTGATCTCTGATTCGGTCAACAGAATAGTTATAGTTTCAAACTTTGACCTCTGATTAGGTCAACAGAACAGTTACAGTTTCAAACTTTGATCTCTGATTAGGTCAACAGGATAGTTATAGTTTCAAACTTTGATCTCTGATTCGGTCAACAGAACAGTTATAGTTTCAAACTTTGACCTCTGATTAGGTCAACAGAACAGTTACAGCTTCAAACTCTGATCTCTGATTAGGTCAACAGAATAGTTATAGTTTCAAACTTCTATCTTTTTATCTCTGATCAGATCAACAGGACAGTTATAGTTTCAAACTTTTATATTGTGATTAGGTCAACAGATCATGCAGTTACATGTATAGGATCAACCTTTACAACCTTTACAAGTGAAAGAATATCAATGAACTCTGCTTGTAATTCAAAAAAAACTTTTGGCTTCTTGCTTATTCAAAACAAGAATCCTGCATGTTGTACAAACTGTATGATGCAGATAACATGCTGTGTGCAGTCAGCAAGCCAGGGTTCTAGTTGGTATAGTTACCCAGTGGAAGCAATCACTCTATATATTACCTAAACAGGTATGACTCTATTATACTTGATGCATGTACATCTATGAGCCATCTTGATGCTCAAAATTTCCCTTATTACTTTTAAATGTCATCTTCAAAGAAAACATATTATTTCCTAATGGCACAGACCTAATTTCACAATATTCATACATGTATTTGTCGGTTTTTTTTTTTCAGATAACCACACTTTCCTACTACAGTCTAGTACCTGATACAATAGTTTTAGCTGACATGTATCTTCACAGAGAAAAGCTCCCCACAATTTTTATCCAGTAAAACATGTTTATCCACAAAGCTGATCGCTGTCTTTCTGTAGTAAAAAAAAAGACATAACTCTGTACAATAAAAGGTGATGCTTCTTATAAAAACAGGGTGTCCACTTGAACATCCGTTAGTGGTCATGATCATCATGGGTTAACAATATGACAACCTGTCAACTTTTTGCTTCCTCCACACGAGTTATTGCCACAGGATCAGTCTTTACGACCGGAAAGGTGTGTTAATCACCAATTTCTAGCTCCTTTTTTTTCCCTACTTATTTTGCCTAAATATCTATGCTAAATATCTGATACCACTCGATGTATCATTAACTATTCAACATACACTGAACATGAAGTGCAAACTCATAAAATCAATACAACTGTATACCCATGTACTATTGTACGTTGTACGTGCGTGTCTGTGTATTTGAGATCACGGACATCCGGGCACATCACTCGTACGAGACAGCGGCAAGCAGACGACGTGGTGACAGATAACATGGGAAGGTACATATATATGGGAATGAAGAACATTGGACGATATTCAGAGAAATACGGCTGAGAATAAAGTCCAAAAATACCCTATTTCTTCTTAAATTTGGGACACCTGATCTGCTCATTTTAGCCACTATATATGTAATTCTAGCAGAAATATTGAGTTTCATTTTTCTCACATCGCTAGACTATCTAATGAACAACATACTCATATCTTAACTTTTCCGAACGGTTGGTAAAGAAATGTAATAGTACTTTCAATGCTAGTAATATCTGTCCCAAATTTTAGAAGAACAAGGGTAACAGTTTGTAAGACAAGACAATGTGCACAGCAAGTATAAATTGTGTTTGTATCATCTCGCATTTTATATAGACAGCATTTTCACTGCCATGTGTGAGCAACTAAGCGCCTTAGTGCGAGTAAAACGGCAAATGTCTGGATGTCCGCGATCACAAATTCGCATATCTGATGTACATTTGTTATACATAAAAGCATGTACTGAAATATTACACCAATAACAATATCATAGTTTTGTAATGCAGTACACTTAATAATAGTGTGTGAGGTACCAAACGAATGCATTCCATGAAAGAAATACATGTAGTTCAATCAATTAATATAACTACCCATAATTAAAAATTTCTAGCTGAATGGCCTAGCTTTTGACAATTTGACACTCTACTTGCAGTGTTATTACTCACAAAATTATTCAGCAGGAAATTTGTGAAACATAACCAACTTTCGAATACATGTACATGTAGATAACTGAATTAATGACAACCATGTACATCTAGTTAAATAAGTTACAATAAAAAAGGAAAGTTTCTTTTACCAGGCCTTTCCAAGCTGGAATTGAATCCACAGCCTTGTTAATGGGAACCTACATGTCCATAAATTCAAGGCAAAATGCAGTCAGGTGGTCATCCACACCCATCTTTTCTTGTCACATGTACAAATCTTACTCAAAAATATATTAAAAAAAAAAAAATAAAAATCTTAACTAGCCTCATATTTCCACTTCAAACAAAACTTACCTGTGGAATCCAGGTAGAGGAAGCAGAGATTTCCTTGGGAATCAAATCCAATGGTCTCTGGCGTGATGGACACAGCCTGGAACATTTCCTCCGAGTCCTGTACGTATTCCAGGAGGAGACAGCACTCACGGCATAGTGCCCACAGCTCCTCCTCATGAAGGCACTTGTCTCGTACAGCGAGGATCTCTGACAGAGGCACGGTATCTTCTGGATCCTCCACCATGAGGCAGTCGGACGGGGTTGGTGATGCCATGATCACACCCGTTCTCGATCCTTTTACACTGGTCTTAATATATCAGCTGAAATCAGCAGGGTAAATCCAAGGCCTGAACACTTAGCACCTCTACGCAGATCAACACAGTAAGGGAGACAGATTACCTATGTCGCTCCATCAATCTGTGGTTTGGGTATTTCCATTAATCACTCACCCCAGAATTCAATCAGTAATTGGCCAACAGAGACACATGTAAAACTGAATTAACTGTCAAGGAGGAAGTATCAACTGTAAATTTAAAAACTGCTTTTCACAGGGAAAAGCATAGTATACCATAAAGTATAGCTCCAGCTTAGCTTAGCTCCATGTAATGCTGAAATTCAACTTCTTACAAGCCACACTGTTAAATCACTTGTGTGTTAAAGTTTTACCATTTCACTTGGAACCTGTCTGTCAAACAAATGCATCTACTGGTAGTCTATGTATAAAACTTCGCTCTCATCCACAGGAAAACTCAGTTTAGACTTGAATGCTGTACAGCTTAAATGCCAGTATGCAAGCAGCCTGAAAATTAAGTTTTGTCATCACTAACAACCGAATGTGAAATTTTGATATTTAAAGTCACATCTCTGGAATATTCGCATCCTATGTACCACAGACCAAAGAAAACACAGTTTTGCATTCACCTCCTTAACCGGTTGTCATCTGTCTGTGTCTGATATGTAAAACTTGGAAAATAAGACAATGTACAAGCGATATGCACAATGCACAGAAATGATCACATCCCAAACCAAGTGGTTAATTTGTACAATTAATGAAGTTCGTCAATCTCATCAATCTTGGTGTGTCTCCAAATGCTCCGTAAGCTGTTTGACAACTTATCCATTTGTCTCATTCAAAAGAACGATGTATGTATCTCTGCTACTGATGATGTTGATGTTGTAGCGTCTGTAGTTTCCACATCATCAGTACAGGTATTCTGACTGTCCACACCGTCTTACCTGAGAGCACATATATATTAATGACAGCATGTTCTGACTGTAGACTTGAGCCAGCTCCTTGACAGGTCTGCTTGATCCCCACCACAGGGAGATTTCCAAGCCTCAGACATGTGACGGCAGGGGCCTCACAACAGCCTGTTAATCTTCAACTTGTTCAGAGAGCCTCATTCCTGCAAATGAAAGGAGAATGGCTATATAATCACATGTGGAGTAAATCTCTCTCAGGCGACAACTGATCAAGTACAGCCATTGGACAGACCAAAGAGCAGACTGCTAATGAATGCTAAATAGGAGCAAGTAATAAACGGAGCACGGTGGGGGTGAGGAGGAGTGAAAGAAGGGGTGGGGTGTAGAGGAAGCATGTCTTTAACGATACTGCCACACAGTCATCCAAACATCTATAATATGTACACATATTCTGACTCAGTACCTGTATGAAATATTTATGCATGCTTTATAGATGTTACATTAACGTATGTAAACCAGGTAAAACAGGAAAGAAACTCATCATAGCATAGCCAACATGCGTTAAGCCCTTAAAGCATACACTTCAGAGATAACTTCAAAAAATGCATACATGACACCTTCGCTATTAAGCCAGCTCTGTAAATATCAAAGCGACATGTCATTCTAAAGGAGCTAGCTTAGATGGGGACCCAGTGGCAGGCTTACATTTCTCCCCCCTCCCCTTCCTGACTCCCTGGGGGAGTAATCAGCCTATTTACAGGTTGAGGCATGCCAATCAAGCACATGTCAGTTACAATGACTTTCACAAAGTGAACCTCTTACCTACACAAGCCAACCTGAGGTAACATGTCACTATTATTCCCCTCATAATACCTGTGTGCTAAAACTGCACCCTCTTAATACTGCTGTAAATACACTAGTTTCTCAACCAGATCTAGAACAGTTTTTAATAGCTCATCAACTCACTCACATATACTCATTACATGTATATGGCTCATATATGCGTAAGCCTGTATGCCCACATCATGTTTTTTTCTAAATTATATCTTGTTTCTTTCTTTAAAATTATATGACCTTATTTTTGATATACATTTTTTTTAACTTTTTTTTTACATAAATTTTCTCTGCATGCTCCTAATCTTCAGCGATTTGTATCAAATGTTTGTACTGTCCCCATAACACTTCTGTATATATATATATATATATATTCAATTAACTCATACCATTGTTGAGTGAATAATGTAACAATGGGACAAATGTTCACACTTCCTCAATCTGGGTATCACAGAAGTAAGACCCATTAGCCTATCTTTGCATTGTATTATATTTACATAAATGTATTATACATTAATAAACCTAGTGCCTTAATTTCACAGACCACACACATGCATACAAGTAACACATACATGTACTATACATATACATGATCTGCGAAGCTATGTATTTTGTATTTGTACAAAAGTTTCATACCATATAGTATGACACTTTAATACAAATACAAAAAAAAAAAAAATACCACTAGAAAGATGTGCAAAATTCTAACAAACTAATTAATAAATCTTCATAAAAGTACAAACCAGAAACTGGTGCATGCACACTTTCTAGAATTAATTTGAACAAAGATAATTGGTACATGAATGGTGTATATGGTATTTAAATAAAACTGCCTTCTCTTTTCAACACAGATAGGATGAAAAATAAGACATACATGTGAAGTACACATGAGCAGAAAGTTCTCATCATGAAGTACAAAATATACAATTAACATACCCACACACATGTATGCCTACTATCCACCCAGTATAAGGACACAATACAGTTCCAAAAGTCAATAAATCTTCTATCAATTGTTTCCTAAAAAAGAAAGACAATTCAATGGTTTACCATTGGTATCAGTGTTAGGGATGTCCTAGCCTTTAGACTACAACTTCAACCTGTTTGTTAAGGTAGAGCCTGTGTGATTCACATCCTCTTCTGAATCAGTCCAGCGAAGTCTGTAACAGAGTTAACAATGGGAATGGGGAGAGGGTTGTCAAGGTAAGGCAGAGCTCAGGTAACACTCAGGTGGTTACTCCTCGTTACTGGCACCATCTTCCCAGCTGCCCGACAACTCTATACATCACACATCTATGCTTATTGCACAGCCTATGTTTACTCAAGTTTTTGTCCAGGTTCTTGTATAGGGCTTTAACAAATTAGGTCTGGGTCGTTTTACTGGATGGACGATAGGCTGCAGTTATGTAGCATTGTCTAGTGTACACGTGGACAGACATACAATGCGAATATCATTTCTATTTTTCATGTCGTTAAATATTTAATGAGTGAATAACTGACAGAAAACTATTTCCATACTTGTTACCAGTACAAGCAGGTACTTAGTGCAGGTACATGTATCTAGAATGGATATCATCCACATTTAATTCACAATAAATTGCTACAGACAACATTGTAATACAAACATAAAAATAAGCAAATTAACTCCACAGAAATTCATTTTCACGATATATTTCAAAATTAATCTCCAATTTAATTAGTCCTTTCTCAGGAGAATTATGCCAAATGAGACACAAATAAATTTATGTAGCATATTTTCTAGAAATGAATCAATTTGCTTATTTACTGTGCTAAGCTGTACAGTGGATCAACTAAACACAAATTTCAGTCCATGACTAGGTTATTCATTTTGGCTGTTTCTGACAGTTCTTATGATATAAGAAAGGTACTTACAGGTTTGTTTGGAAGGTAGGATGATATCCTAGGGAAAATTTCAGTAAATGTTCAGGAACAATACGGTGCCTTCATTAATTCATAAATTGTTTGAAAGTATTTATTAATCAAATACTTAATTAATTATTAATTTAAATAATCAAAGTTTCTCAATTACATAAATCAATCACATCATAATAACCACTATCGGTATGTGACCTTGTCTCACAATTACATGCAGGAATTCACATAACCCACACAACACGTGAGTTGCGTTATATAATTAACTCTGCTTTCTCTTGACAACGATTGCAGGGAATAACTCTCAAAACTTTTCTTCTTTCACCAACTGTTCGAAAATGATCAAACACTGATTTATTGAGCCGTGATTTGAAAAATTTAATTCGTTTAAAATAAAATCAAATCTAAATGAGTGATGTAGATCGATTTCGATGAAAACCTCTTTGATTTATGTGCATAAACGAGATTAAGCTGTTCATGCAGCCAAACCTGTACTACAGGTCTGTGCATGATGTCAATGTCCATATCATACCTAGACAATGGGTAAGAATGGCCTCAGTGACAATCAAAGTGTGTCTTATCACTATCTTCATCATCTTGATATTAATTGTCAAATCATTATGTACCTGACCATGTAACTTCTTTACAAAACACAACATTCCTGAGACTTAAGGATGTTAAAAAAATACCACTTCAACTCAATAAGCATTTTTACATCAAACAAATGCCTGTCATGTTGGCTGGTATTAGACCTGTGTGTGTGTGTGTGTGTATCCCATTGTGAATTTCACAACTGTATACCACACCAGAAAAAATTAGGCCTATCCTGAAAGTTAAAAGCCTTGAGTACATTTCATCCAAATTCCAAAGATTGAAGTTATCACTGAGATCTGGTATTCAATTCTATTCCGGAGTTGATCTTCCCCTTGATATTTGGTGTTTTAATTGTTTAACTGCCTCAGGCAAAAAAAGCCTTTGTAGAAATTTAATTGTGTCACACATCTTAGAAGTTGTCTTCATGAATACATGTATTCTATTTGTACATGTACATTAGTGAAGACACAGTGCAGATAAACTTGATCAGGTCTCTGACCTTTTTATACATAAGTTGATGCACTAGACAGTAATTTATATATACATGTATACATAAATGTATGTATATGATTTAATTATGGACTAATCTTTAGATTTTATTAATTCCAAGTTTACCAAAATGTATAATTTTATAATCAGTCCGGAAAGATTAATGTATGTATCATACATTTATATCAAGTTAGTATCTTATTAAAAATATTAAAGTACATGTAAATCACCCATAGTTTTGTGAAATTTTTCACAGCAAGACGATTTACTGGTGAAAAATTCCATAGAATTATAGGTGATTTACACTCCTTCAGTATACATGTAAAATGCTTATCAAATTTTACCTGTACATATATGCCCACGTGACATGCATGATTACCAAAGTTTCTGAATTACACTACATCTACAGTGTTAATTATGTACAAATACTCCAGACAGCAGAGTCAATGGGTGCAAATAACAGAATTCCAGACTTACTTAATCAGCTTATTCAGCCAAGGTACCTTGGTAAGGGGCCAGCAGCACAATGATATCCAAATAAATAGCTTATATACATACATGTACAAATTGTACATGTAGCCAGTGCCTGTGTAGGAATCCAGTGCCTGTGCTATGTTCTGTGTATCTGCATGAACATAGCACTGGGGACGGCAGGGGTGGGGGTGGGGGTCAGTATAATGTGACATAGACATCTACCAAAGTCAGCAACACACATGTACAATCTTGCAGTAAGCCAACTGGCACTGCCACAGTCAGGTACAAGTGTAGTCCGCTCCAAGCGACATTCAAAAGAGCAATCAATAATTGATTTAACCCAACCAAGGTACACAAACTGAACAGTTCCAGATAAGACGGTGTACATAACACAAAGGCCAGGTTAAGCCACTGCAGTCTGTGGCTGATTTGGATCATCAATCTACTGCAAACTTTGGTTCTCTGAGTACAAAGGTCTTGTCTAGGAAATGAACCATGTAAACCCATTTACAGTCCACCCCTTCGACCTTTAACCAGTTCAACTTCATCGGGTTTGCACTGACCATGTCTAAACCAGAGAAGTCAGGCTTATCTATGTCCACTTAACACTACCTAGAGGACGGAATGGGGATAGATATCACAGAAAAGCTCCACTTCATTGAACTTGAGGTTAGATTAGGTGCAAAGGCATTGGCTTCTATTTAAACTGTCAAGCACCCTTCTTACACCCCTTTAGAGTTGCCCAATGGGTAATGTTCAGAAATGAGGTACATATATGCCTGCAGCTTCTATATGTCCTGAAATTACATAGTATAACACTTTCTAGACTACTAAATGAGCTTGAATTTATTTATTTATTTGACTGATGTTTAACACCATATTCAAGAATATTTCATTTATCTGATGGAACCACAATTATGGTGGGAGGAAATCGGGCAGAACCCAGGGGGAAACACAGGATCATCCGAAGGTTTATTCAGCTCAAATAGTAAGTAATACTAGCAGTACATTTATAAATGGAATGAAAACAGTGTTGCTTAAAGGATACCAAAGATTTTTAGTAAAAAACTTTGAAGTCCATACATGTGCAAGTCAAATCAAATTTTCGATATTTCCCCAGGATACCTCCAATTTTTGCCATTCATTAAACATTAGACTCATACATGTACAACATTTTTGGCGTTAAAATTATTCTAAAGTCTGAAAATTTCATATTTCAGCCTACTTTACATGTATCAATTTCAGGGACTGTATTACCTGTGTTGAACAGTAGCATGTGCACAAATAAGGCTGATATATTAGGAAAGGTATCATTTGGGCTATTCTAAATAAAGAAACATCCGGATGGATTTGCTCTGATCCATTATTTGCCATAAATTTCTGTTATAGCCTCCTAATTATCGTTCTGGATATACAGATTCCAATCCCAATGACTGGTGCTTTCCATCATCTCAGGTTCTTAGGCCACCGACTGACTGATTGTGACATGCATACTGCATAATATTTCCCATAATTCCTCAGTGTCAGATTATCTATTTTCAGTAACATCTTTCCAGCTGCCAGATAAACATGTCAACCAGAGTAAATACAACTACACAAGCTACCATATAACACAGTGGCATACTTATCACTATTTATCTTCTTCTCATAATACCAGAAGTCCATTACCTAGAAGTATGCAACTTCCTGACACCTAGTCTCCACAGAACAGTACACATATGACGTCATTTGTAGAAGCTCTCGCCACCTGGTGGAGAAATATGCCAACCTCTTGGGTGGAAATTGCGAACTGAATTATGGGAAATCTTACTGCAAATGGCTGCTACAAAAACTAGCCATACCTTGAAACTGAAACACAAATATTTAAAAACTACGACTTTAATAATCATTGTTGGGACGCAGTTATAAACCCAATGACTATTTTCATATTTCCAAGCAACTCTAAGACAATTAAAGAAATGTCTGTTGTTGTAATTTTTTAAAGTCTATTTCAAAATAACTGCATTTTGATCCCACCATGCATCAGGCGTTTCTTGAACGTTAGCTGCGCAATAGAGAGAAAAAAAATACATGGCTGCTCAGATATGTGACATGTGTTAGAGTTGGAAGAAAAGTGTAAAGTGCCATGGAGACGAGCTATAGGGATGCTGCATACTTCTAGGTAATGGACTTCTGATAATACAGATTAAAACTCTAAAAGAAATGAACTTCGACTTCTTTACATCTAACCATCTTCATTATTCCACAATGAATCTTTTACTGCCTGTATATTTGCTAAGTATATTAACAGTATTAAAGAAGTTTTCTTTCTACACTAACATACAATTCATTATACGTGTACCTCTAACATGTACATCAACATTGTATTATCATACCTCACATGTCTATCAGGTAAACTGCATTTGTCTAAAGGGGTTTACGCAGTTCACGTCTGATCACCTTTAGGAGTAATCCACACCTGTGAGATTCCAATCAACTCATCAGGTATATACATACATGAAGTACGCATTCTTTGATCATAGGTGTGAGACTAGTCGTCTGAATATTAAACTGGTGAACCGTGATTTTCCAATCAAGAAACATCTTGTATGTCTTCATTCAGAGTACGCAAAACATAAATTACATGGAACAATAATGAAACATTTATTAATGAAACAAATGTGTTTTCTTGTTATTAAAAAAGACATCATGTTTCATCTGTTAGCTCTAGGTTCAATGGCTTTGGAGCCACACACCCCTAATATAACAATAAAATGAAAAGACAAGCGTATGCTCTGATGAGTTATTTCTTAGAAAGAGCTGTGTATAATCATGTTCAAATAATTAATCTAATAGATTTTCCCGGAGATTTTCTAACTCTCAAATGCTGAATTTCACCAAAAGTTTACCATACCTTATGGGGTCATTAAAGAGTTTTTGATGAAGTTTAATTTCTTCTCTCGATAAAGTTTTGGCACAAAAAGTATCATTTCATGTGTTCTATGTGCTACTGAAAGCAAATTTTTAAAGGGTAAACTTCATGTGAAATAGATTACATCTGCATTTTACAGTTTGAAATGAGGAAGAACTAGGGATTATTTCCCAGGTCTAACATTGCACAAGAGTATGAGTAGGATTACAATTAACATTCAGATTGCTATGGACAATCAGATCAATTTTTAACCACTTTAAAAATTTACCATCTTCAGCTAGGCAGAAGAGAATGTAAGCTGTTTCTGTAAGAATGTAAACTTCAATATACAAACCCTCACAAATAAACAACTTCCATCTCTCTGAAAGAAAACCTGCAGATGGACTAAACTCCAGATATAATTTAGTTGCAAAATTGCCTGAATGCTTTGAGAAAAGACATTATCCCATTTCTTAAGTTTGCCCATTCCAGGTGTTAAATCTGAATCAACAGGTGATCATACTGGTAAATTTTATACAGCCAGTCAGTAATGATATACACAAGTACGAGTGTTTAGCATGGCTGTTTAAAGAATTTTGAAAAATGTCAGAAGCAGTAGCGTGAAGATAGCTGGCATTGTCCTAAAGTGAAAGGTTAGTACGGCGGCAGGGGTCAGGGAGCAGACAGCATTCAGGACACGGCTGGGTAATTCAGGCACTGAGCCTGAATAAATACATCTGTATACAGGGGATCTGAGAGAACCCGCATTTCTCATCAGGGGAAGGCTTCACACACACCGCTTAACACCTCCACTGTCTTTGTGACAGTGTGCCAAAAATTAGCCTCAAACAAACTGTGAAGTGTATGCTAGAACAAATGTCACAAAAACAATGAAATTACTGACAACAGGAGGTGAGGGGAAAAATGTGAAAATATTTGTTCTGCTCACAGAAATGACAGGATATACAACTGAAAATTGTACATGTATTTACTTGTAGTGCTTAAACCCATCCAACTGCAAAATTACTAAAACATGACTCCTTCCCGATTGGCTTATTCATTGAATAAAATATAGATTCTTCAACACATTATCATCTTTAGCAGAACACTCAATTTGATTATCATTTGTTTATTTATGTATTTGTTGGTGTTTGATTTCCATCAATATTCTGCATTCCTGAGCTCCAAAAACTAGGTGGGGAGATCTACTCAGATATGAGGTGTATGAGAGGAGAATAGGTCAGGGCAAAGGTGAGTGAGTGAGTGGTTGGGGTTTAACGTCGTACTCAACAATTTTTCAGTCATGTGACGACGAAGGAATCCTTATGGTGTATGTCATTTGCCTCCTTGTCGCTGGACGGATTTCCACCGCTCTTTTTATCACTGAGACGACTTACCAAAGGCATGTAAGCAGCCCCACCTGAGCCATCATACTGATACAGGTCAACCAGTCGTTGCACTATCCCCTTCATGCTGAACGCCAAGTGAGGAAGTTACAACTTCCTCTTTTTAAGTCTCAGGTGTGACTCGACCCAGGATTGATCCTGGATCTACCGCTCCCGAAGCGGATGCTCTACCAGGGAAAAGGTGGAGGTGGGGAGATCAGCCCAGAGGTGAGGTGAGGTGGATGAGGGGAGAATAGTTCAGGAAAAAGGTGGAGGTGGGGAGATCAGCCCAGAGGTGAGGTGGATGAGGGGAGAATAGTTCAGGAAAAAGGTGAAGGTGGGGAGATCAGCCCAGAGGTAAGGTGAATGGGGGAAAAGGGGAAAATACTAATAAAATTAGTATTTTGTGACATTTATTTGCCTTTAAAAATGTACTTCTGTTGACTAAATTTTAGGTCATTTAGGGTATATATTTCTACTAATTTATACACTAACTATTCTGGAGATGAAAATATTTAAGTGTATAACTATACTCTAGGGATCACATAAATAAAGCAACAGCTGGTTTTCACATAGATATAATGTTGCCTTGCTCTTTCTCCTTTCATTTTCAGACATAATTTTTCAAATTCATCAAACCTGGGAAAAAACATAAACTGGCATAACTATGACATAGGCTAAGATAAGATAAATTATGGATAAGTTTTCTTCAAACAGCAGAACTTCATCCTGAGCATACATAGCTATAGATGTCAGATACATGTATATTATAAAGAACCTATTTGTCAGCAAAATTACATGGTATTGTATTTCAATATTACATGTATTTCTATTTCATATTCTATCTTATAGTGAAAATAAAATTCAAAGGGGACCAAAAGTGACCTACTTGCCATGTCTTTAATGTATTCTATACTGATTGGACTATTTATCTGTAGGAAGGCCAAATGACCACCTGAAATACTACATGAAACACTTACGGTATAAAAAGGGCGCTAGAGCTACATGTTATGTGGTACAAACAGGTTGATCCTTTCAACGCCTAGTACCTATAAAGTGGGGTTAACTGGGGTCATTGCTAGGGTAATATATATGTACTACTGCATGGTGTTGGAGAGTTAAATGGAGTTTTGTGAAGAGGTCACTAAGTGCCTAAGATTTTTTGGTATTACGTATGATATTATCAAATCTAGACACTGTGTTCATGTTTCACAGCATTCTTTTCATAACTTCAGGAAGACGCACATTGTAAATACACAAATATCCATCCAATGTGAATATGTCATGTTAAAAAATAGTAAAAAATATGTAAAACTGAACCAAAAAAAAAAAAATAAAAAGTGATTACTCTCTCCTGTCTCTTCGAAAATCTCTACAAAAACTTGAAAATTATTAGCAGTTTAACTGTAGATCCTTTTTAGCTTATTCTGAAGTTCCATCACTTTTGCATTAGGGCATCATTTGTCAGTATTAGAACAAGATGAGAAATAAGGCTTAAAAGTCAGTGTTAATATCTAAATCAAGGAAATAGGATATTCTAACTTTGGCTCTATGTGGAACATGTTTTATTACACCTACTGAATTAGCGGGTGAGATCAATGGAACACCCAGTTCAGCTAATGAAACTGTGTCAAGTATACTATAATTATATAAACCGATAGAGGATATTGCACGGTGAAGACTGAATACCATAAATATTGCACAAGTGAGAGGTGGAAACAAAACATCAAGTGGATTCCACTTTTCATGAGGCCTACATTTATGTTATTCAACCTTCACTTTGCAATATTCTGTTCATTTTTCATATTTTGATACCACTAGGATTTTGTGTCTTTGAATGTTTGCAGATTGAATGTTTTCACTACAGGCCTTCACAGTCATGTATAAAGAAAGCGTGACGTCGTACAAGACGTCTTGCATGATGTCGTGCCGTGATGTGTGACGTAGGAATGTTCTGCTTAGCACGGATTGAAACGTTATGAAACAAAATGTTTCTTTTTCGATTCTGCAGTGTCCGGGTGTGAAATATCAAAATGTAATAACAAAAGTGATATATCTAACTAAGTCAGACATCACCTTTATCAGTGATGGAAAATCCTGATATTTAGGGGGCTTTACATAAATAATAAATGACATAATTTATAAGTATTCTTGACGCGTTTATTAAATGTAAGTTAACGTTAAAGTCCCCAGGCCTAACTTAAATAAATATCTATCTGAGCTGAGTTATTTTGTTCAGAAATGTCATGTGTCACATGTACTATTACAAGCTTCGCTCTCCTTCGTCAAAACTCCACAGTGTGTGTTGCCACGCTCTGTTAGTAATGCACAACGACAACACACACTAACAGTGGCAAACATTTCCAGTAAATAGGAGTTTCAGCCTTTTATCTGACAGAATTTTCACACACAAGATATCCTGTAGTTCATTGAGTAGGTAGACGTCGACTTGTCTTAGCAGATCACCCATTAGCAACGCCATTTACCTGAATTGTTTCGTCAATCTGTTTTCATAAAATCCGCTTCTTCTTCCCTGACATGTCGAGACATCTCATCCCAGGGAGATAACTCTCTGGAGCAACGTAACGGTAGTTCCCGGGGGCAACTGTCAAGCTAAAAATGGACAGCGTACCCGGAAAATCTGAAATCAACGATGCATCTCTTTTGATGTGGCATTATGTTTGTGTGACGTCAGAATGCGTTGCTTTGTTATTGAAATCAAGAATTGAAATCTGGGGGGGAAAACCTATATATGGTTGAGTCATTATATCCCCATACCTGAATTTATCCATTTATATTTAAGATCGAAGGCTATAATTTGTTCACCCTTCACACCCATCCTAACCACCGACGTAGATGTACAAATCTAATCAAAAATGGCAAGGGCATTACATATGCCTATGTAGACCCATATAGACGTGATCTTTGTATTTCCCATACTTTTTGACAGAACAGGTCCGGGGAAAAAAAGTGTCGAAAGCTTCCTTGAACTATTTGTGGGCCTCCAAATTTCCCAGGATGTGATGCTCAGATTTAAGTGCCACGTGTAAATATAGACATTCAGATATGATGGCGTGTATAATATGTAATGATTCTATCCACTGGCCTGTGCACTGCGATCTTCTGACATTTTGAGAAGTTTCATAACTTAAAAAGTCACGATGTTTAGTTTTCGGCACTAGAAGCTGAAATTCTGAAACATTTATTTTTAGACCTTTTTAGAGGCTTTAAAACTATTATTTATTTTTCTAGGATATATTACTTATTTTCTAGGATCCCAAAATAATCTCTGAAATTGTACTTCAAACTTTGACTCGTAATTAAATGTTACAGACTGCATAAAAAAAGTCATTTTTCATTTTTCAGAGCACTGTCGCCAATTTTAACTGTCGCCAAAAAAATGGCCACAGGTTTCCAATATAGCAATATATCTTTATATAGCTCTACCCTCAAAATACACACGAAATCATATATGACAAGAATGAATAATGGTTTGGATGCAAAGGTGGCTCCACTTAATTTTCGTTGCTGTCAATTTAATGCTCTGTATGTGGGCGATGGGGAACTATATGTGCTTACTGAATTATTTGATCATATTTAAAATATTTAACTTATTTGACAGCAGTGCCTGTTTTATATTATGTTGGAGGAAACAAGACAGAAAGGAAACTACCACACATGTCCATGTGTCACAAACTTTCTCGCTCACTTTGCCTGGCCGGCCAAAAATACACTCTCTATAGTTTCTTGCATTAATGAATAAACCTGTATCTTTTTGCATGTGAATACATATAGCGGATTGAAGACGTTCTATCAGACATGCATGCATGCATCATCTTTTCACCTTTACAAGAGCTTCGTCTTTTCTTTGGCTGCATGGTTTAAAGAAGGGCATGGACAGAACATTTCAACTCGTGCACGATCAACTTGCTTGTGTCACAACTCAAACAAATAAACATGGCGGTTCTTTGATCAAGAGGTTTCTGAATAAACATTGGCTTTCACGGAGAACACTTTAATGTGGTCTATAATAAGAATTCCACATAATAAAATATTCTGTCCAAACGCTTTTTGGGGATTGTAACAGCTGCAACACTTATTTCATTGTTTTGTATATACCAACTCCGTCGCATGTGAAACAAAACATATAGAACAAATTTCAAAAGCATTCGAATCGAAACTAAATCAGAGCGTATGCATGGAAATTGGGCAACGAAAGTGTTGCAGTGGAATTGAAAAAGTAATCAACATCTCCTTCGATATTCAATCATAGCACCTTTGATGAAGGTCCACAAATCAATAATATCCTTTTAATCATGTCCATTGGAATGTTAGCTCTCACTAGATAAAAAAAAAGTTTAAATTGATATGTATATATCACTGACAAGGAGATGCTTATTTCAATTAACCGAAACAATATTGTATGAAACGTCTACAGGGACAAAATATGAAAGAAAAAAAAAAACATTCATTCACTTTTTTAAGTCATGTGAAAGCTGTAATTTTGGGTGTTTCCGTTTCCATGGGAACAGCGGGGCATATTTCTAGGAGTTATCGTGACAGATTCATTGCTCAAAGTAGAGTTGTCATTCATAGAAGAGTTGTCATTCATAGGAGAGTTGTCATTCATAGAAGAGTTGTCATTCATGGGACAGTTGCCATTCATAGGATAAATGACATTTATACAGGATATTTGTCGTTCATAGGTGAGTTGCAAATCACAAGAGAGGTGTCACAGTCCACAACTCTGCATGTTCACGAGATCGGTCCTCACCAATAGGTCCTATTTCCACACATAGGCTCCTGGACAATGACTCAAGGTTAGAGAAACTTTCATCAATTAAAGTTTTAATCTTCAATGCTGCTTTGCATCTTTGCCTGTAAGGGCTCCAAAGCCTGTTCTCTCAGATCATCTGATGCACTTACAGGGTTATGGTCCATAACTATCAAAAATGCTAATTTTTTCCTTGAGTTCATGGGGTATGAATTTATTAATTGATTGATTGTTGTGTAACTCAGGAATTTTTCACTTTATGGAGGTTAGTGTTATAGGGGTAGGAAACCAGATTGCTAGGGGTAAACTTACTCAGGTGTGACAGATTTACATGCAATTATGTTCTGACCTGTGGCATAAGTGGTCATCACCAAGGTCAAGACTGAACAAACGGCTGTTATTATCCGCCAAAACCACTGTACATACACTGGGGCCCCTAGCAACTAAGAAAAATCCTGTTTTTTTTTTTTTTAACTGTGATTTTTTTCACCATCGAGAACTATTTACTGTCCCCTGGTTTAAACATGTTCTTCTCATGACATGACTGCAATATTGTAAAAGCAGCATGAAGTCACAATCCTTCATTTATTCATTCATTTATATATTGATTGGTCTTTTAGGGTGCACTTGGGAAAATTCCTCATATAAGACATGGGCTGGGGTATTATTGGCAGAGACCAAGCACTGTCTAGTGCTATTTATTTGATTGGTGTTTTGCGCCGTACTCAAGAATATCTCACTTATACGACAGCAGCCAGCATTACAGTGGGAGGAAACTAGGCAGAGCCCCGGGGGAAACCCACGACAATCCACAGGTTGCTGACAGACCTTCATACATATGGCTCGTGGGTAATAGTCCAAATTTGCCACAGTGTATATTTGTTTAGATACGACACAGTGAATAGTTGACCAACTTTGCCACAGTAAAAAGTTGACTAAATTTGCCGCACAGAGCCACAGTCTGAAGCCAGCTTCTGGATTTGAATATTTAACCTACTACGTTTCCATCACATCCACTTCCTCTGGTTGCAGATATTTTTTTTTATTTTCATTTGATTTTTGTTAAACGTCGTGTTCAAGAATTCTTCACTTCTATGCTTGAAGTCAGTTCTGTGGGTAGAGGAAGCTAGAGTGCCTGGAGTAAACCATCGACAACAGGCAAGTTGCTAAACATCTTTATTACATGTGATGTACAGACTTGCACACCATATTAGTGGAAGACAAGTGGCATTCCAGCAAATGTAATACTGGTGAAAACCGGCCAATCTATAAGAACATGTGATTGCATGCTGTCACCTTGAGTAATGAGGGCTGGGAAAATTATAATTCAATATCCAAGACAGGATTAATCCTATACCTCTTTAGTCTCACGGCTAGAGTTGCGATCTTCCCGCAGAGCCACATTCTGCTCCCTGTTTTGATTGAGGTAATTCATTTAAAATCACACATTTTGTGAGGTATCTTGCAATTCTTTACTTGAATTTTGTCAAGATTGATTCAGATTTTACTGAAAATATTTCACTGGAAAAAAAAAAAATCCTACAACACATCTCTTTCATAAAGCATAATTTTATTTATCAGGACAAATGACTTGGGTAAAACAAGTCACAAAAACTATTAAAATGATATTCAAAATATATGTGAATCTAGCAATCAATTTAAGATGGAAAATTTAACGCTTAGCTCAGAATATCAATTTTCATTTCAAATGATCAGCTCAAGCTATGAAGAGTAAATAAAAGCATCAACCGTGCCAAACTTATTATTGCTGTATAAGCATACCAATCTCTCGTTGACTTGACAGATGTTACCACATTCTGCATCATGCTAATTTTGCTCTTGTAATGACATGTAACATTTAACGGTGTTAAATATTGCTTCTCTAAATCAGTACATCTCCAAGTAATAAAAAAGAATTTATGTGAAGCGACTGAAACACAAAAAAATGTAAATGTGTTAAACATCAATGATTGAGCCAAAATGAATGTGAATGTACCTCAACTTAATTTCAAACCCTAAATCTTCAACAATTCTAATACATAAGAGAAAAGTTTAAGCATCATCAGCTATCACAAAATAAGAACACATTTTCAGCCTACTTTAGCACTCCATAAAAGATCAAAATTACACAGTAGAACAAAAATTACTGGACTGTAACTGTAGTCAGCCTAGATACAAATTATATATCTTCAACACATACAGCTGTGTCACATGGATTTTGAGTGTTAAGTGATAAAACAATGGCAGCCATTAACACATCCATGTACAACTCATCCTTTTCTTGTATAACACACTGTTATCGCAGTTATTACTGTGGTACAAAATTCTTCAGCTTTTCCCATCTTCACAGTTTGCTGGTTATCATTGTAGGTTTCTCACCTGTGGATATATAGAAAGATTTACCGATGCTGGGACATAAAGGACATAGAAAAAACACAGCTAACTTCATTATTCCTGTTCTTTAACTTGTAGTACAGTACTTTACCAGTCATTTTTACCAGGCACAAAAAAATCGTTGAACAATAAACTGTTGGTGCTCAAACTAAAAAGTTATCAAAATTATGCTTAAAACAAAAAGGCTGGTAACAAATCTGAAAAGAGTGAACATAAAAATGAACTAGTAATATCAATTTCTATACAGATGTTACTAAAAAAAAAAAAACCCACACATTTCACTTTAAATTTAAATCACAAGCATAACATGAATTTTTACAAACCTCTGCTGTTATCCATCATCCCAAGATTCCATAATTTCTGTACATATTGATTACTGATATGGAGAGCTTTTAACACTTCCTTGTCTGTAATTGAATTTATCAAGGGATTATTTTTTTGATTGGTGTTGTACGCCATCAAGAATGTTTCACTTTTACAACGTCGGTCTTCAAGGGGTTAATATCTTCTTGTAGCAAGCCAGACAAAGACCGCGGGAATCCCACGACCTGACTTCCGTGTATGTACGGAAGGGACTTCACGAGATTCCGCGGGAATCCCACGACCTGACAAGACATGTATATTCATAGTGCCAGCCACATTACGTTTTACCAAATCACGCTACACTTCCACCAAATACTAAGCACCTGCCTAAAACTACAGAGATGAAGAAAATATCAGTAAAGCAGTAGGAGATGATAGCAAGGAAAAGCTGTTCTGCATTTACAAAAACTTCTCACCCTGTAATCAGTTAAGTTTAAAATTTTGCTGATGAACAGAATGTTGAACAACATATTTAACAAACCTTTGGATTTCCTATAACTGTCTATGACTGGCCAGATAGTGTTAATTGGCACACAGAGATTGACATGGGGGTAACATGCTCCAGTGGATATATCTCTGTCAAAATACACAGGCACAATATTTAATCAACACACACAAAGGTGATCTGATATACTTTATTTTAGAAAAAAAAAAACTTATTTACTGAAAAAAAAGGATACAGAACATATCAAAATTATGCTGACTAAGGTTATTTTGTATTATAATTAACCAAAATATTCCGCATTCCCAGATTTGTGGGAATTTTTAAAATAGTAAAGCATAATGCAGTCATTTCTTGATATGTATGTAATTAGAATTTAATCAGATCAAGTCACGTACGAACTGTGAACTAATTTAAAGATCTAACCAAAAGTTTCTTTGTAAGTCCAGCAAGCACGATCTTTAATGATTTATATACGAAATGACATTATACAATGTAGTATCCTGAAAACTATCAGGAATACTTACTTGGCATTACACACAACAATGGCCAGTAGATGACCCACCTGGTCAGTGACCACACCACCACTCGCTCCAGCATGGACTGCACACGTTGTCTGCACACGTATATATACTAGTTTAACAATAAGTATGTAAGTTGCAGCAAGGGAAGGCATCACAGTAGAAAGTTAGGGTAGAATGATCATCTAGCCCACAGTCCACATTTAGAATATAAAGGCTGGTAAAACTTTAGTGGAATTCTGGGAACATTCTGACAGTGTGCATTCAGATTGGATTTTTTTTATTTATTTATTTCATTGGTGTTTTAACCCGTTCTCGAGAACATTTCACTTATAAGACAGTGGCCAACATTATGGTGAGAGGAAACCCATTCATATTGGAAGCTAGAAAGAAGCTATAGCTTTGCATACCTTTCACTTACATTCTTAAGTCCAGGATGCTAAAAACAAAAGGGAAAGAGAAAAAAACAAAAGAAGAAATAAATGACCCACCTGAATTAATACAGGTATCTCACTGAACTTGGTAATCTTGGAGATGACCCCTGATGTCACTGATGGAGTTAAACATCTGTCTTCATCAAAAAGGGCATGACCTGTGACCTGAACATCCAGACCTGTAGATTAGAGACACACCGATTCAGGACGAGCATATCCAAGCCTATCCACTCAGCCAGATGCAGGAGATATATTCAGAATTAATCATTTACTTAGCTATTTGTTAGGCCTGAGGAAACTGAACAGGGCCCGAGGAAAACCCACAACCATCCACAGGTTGCTGCAGACCTTCCCACTTATGGCTGGAGAGGAAATCAGCATGTGTTGGACTTGAACTCACAGCAGCTTCATTGGAGAGAGGTTCAGATGTCATTGGGCTGAACTGGCAGACTAACCACTTGGCCACAGAGGCCCCCAGAATAAACCCAAGACATTACATATGATCACTGTTGTGTCTTGGACAACTTTTACAACTGCTGTTAATATGAAAATTCAGTTATTTTTGTAGTTACTTAGTTACTTGCAATCTACTTATTTGATTGTCACATTCAATTCACTTTCTTCCATCTCGAATGTGCAATATCAAACAGCCTTTATATAAAAGAAAGAAAAAATCATCAGGATTTTGATTTGAGTAAGGTTTCTTGAAACTTGAGACACCTTTTTCTCTGGTTTCTTATAAAGGTCTATGGGTGGAAAAACAAATAGCTAGAGGGCCTGGGAGACTACCACCTTTTATTAGGTAGATGATAAATAATCTAACTTAAAGACGCCAACCAATGGCCACTGTTTGGACACCTTGCCTGCATCATTCATTGCAGTGTATTAAAAAAAGCACTGCTTAGTTTGACCACTAGCAAGGATGTCAAATAAACACACACACAGATGGTCCCAAAAAGTCAACAGGTTGTATCTCTGTTCTCACTGTTCTCCAAAGATCAGCTCTCAAGAGCACTGCACTGTCTTATGAATGTCTCTAAATGAGAACCATTTTGAATCTAAGTACCAATACCAATATCAGCATCAGCTTATAATCTGAATGGAGTTGTCGTCGATGATATGAACTCACCTTCCTTGATTGCTTGAGCTGATAAAGGCTGTACCCTTGTCCCTTCTGGTACAGGGTCTCTGGTCTGCAGCACGGCGATGTCAAACTGCTGACCTGCTGGAGTGCAGTACAGAATATCTGCTGTGAACCATCTTCTTCTGACTGGAAACTTAACCAAAACTGTGAAACAAATTTTGCATTCTTTTTAGCTACACGTAATAATTTTTTCTTTATTTACAAATACAGTTTATTAACCTGTATTTCATGAGAATAATTCATATTATTTTCTCGCAACCACAGTCAAAACCAGTACGTTTATATATTGATATTGCAAGATCATTGAGTAAGTAACTTATCACAAGAAATCAGATGCACACAACTGATGTACACTAGGGGTGATATCTACAAGAAACTTTAATACCGAAACCATGATAGGATTATCTCCCCTTAGTCCGCACTCGACCCATCTTCACAGTTAATCTTTCAATTCTAACCAAATTTTAACATCGTCAGCATACAAATCACACTAACATCATCTACTAACTCCAGTGTGAAATTTCAGGCCATAAATGATTAATAATCACACAAAATTTACATCCAAATATTTTTAGATATTTTAGGAGGATAACGGATTACCTACCTTTACTTTATACACATCTTCTTAGCGACCTATCTTAGTGGTGGTGTATACCTTCAACTGTTCAATTTTTACTCTTAAAGTACAACATCCCTCAATATAACAATGCAACTTCAAAGTGTAAAAGTTTAAGTCTTAGGGGTAAGCAAACACTGGACATTTTCTTTGAATTCTTTGCCTAAGGTTTCCACACACAACATTGCTACTGAAGGTATTTTTGAACCTTACAAAAGCAGTTTTAACATGTGCAAAAATTGGAAGTGGAAACATTCTGTAACAACGCTTTCCTGTGGTAAGCAGCCTGTCTTACCTGCAGGCTTAGTTCCCCACTTGACCACATGACTACAAGTAAGCAGTAGTCCCAGCTGATGGTCAATCAGCACACCAGAACCCCAGGTAGATCCACTCCTGACTAATACCACTGACATACTTTCTGGGCTAGCACCTGTGGAGAGGGGTAGAAAATGGCAAATGCCCATTAAATTTACATAAAGTATACCAAATTAAATCATCTGTTCAGGACTAGGTGCTTTAATAATATCTTCCGAAAGTACATTATTAAAAAAACAACATTAAGTACAAGAAATTATTACAATACATTAAGAGTGCTTATGTCAAAAGTGGCCACAAAAATGCCCTGGCATAACTAACGTTGTTTCTAGCAATGTAAAAAATCATCAAACTCAATATAAATGAGACAATTTGACTCACTATACATGAGACAATCTGACTCACTATAGATGAGATAATCTGACTCACTATCGATGAGACAATCTGACTCACTATAGAAGTTGCAAACATGAGGAAATCATCAAATTATCAAATACAAAGCATCAAGAAAAAAATCAAAACACATATTTATTTTAAAGTAGTAATTCCAGTGAAAATTAGAATACTCCAAGCAAACGACAAGCAATGCTCCCAGTCCTGCCTAGCTGTGATGAATCTATCCTTGTTTTTAATCCAGGCTTGATTGGAAGTGATCTAGATGCTGACGAGAGAACATCCGCCATGTCATACAGAATCTCTCTAAGAGAGCAGGCCAGAGCCAGACCAATCCATTCATTGTTTTTCCAGCATAACGGTGACACTATGATCCCTTGCAAACACCTAGAAAAATATGAAGATAACAGAACAATTCTGCAGTAAATGTGAAATACATTCCTTGCTTTTAAAACCAAAGAGTAAACCAAACTAAGTAAATAGTTTGCACTTTACTATGATGAAAGAACAAAACAAAAAACAGAGAACTTTGCATTTTACCGCTTTAAGTGTAGGGTTAAAGCTTACCACCCAGGCTTGACAAATGCATGACCTGATATATATACTTATTCATTTATTAGATTGGTGTTTTATGCCGTACTCAAGAATATTTCACTTATTAGATGGTGGCCAGCATTATGGTGGAGGGAAACCAGGCAGAGCCCAGGGGAAACCCACAGCCATCCGCAGGTTGTTGCCAAATCTTCCCGTGTACAGCCACAGAGGAAGCCAGCATGAGCTGGACTTGAACTCACAGCGACTGCATTGGTGGGAGGCTCCAGGGTCATTGCACCATGCTGGCTTGCTAAACCACTCAGCCACAGCGATATATATATGCTTCAAATGAATAGAAAGTAGATCTGACTGTCAACAAAACCAGATGAGCATTTGGTGAGATCTTGTTCAATTTTTGCCTCAGGTAAGCTCCACTGATTTAGAATATGGTATTGCAAATATAACATCATCTACTAAGAAATATAACCAAAGAAGCAAGAACTTACTTCATTTCTGCCTTTTTTGGGTGCAGATGGTTACTCCACAGAAAAAAGTGAAAATACAATTTGTCAATTACCTGATGCCATTTGCGTCTCTGACATAGAGGGCACCACCTTCACTCCCTGGAATACATCTTGCATCTGTCAGCATGAGAACACCACTGCCCCCTGACACATTGCTAATGACACCTTTACTGTATGAATTCATGAACACTTCTGGACTCAAACCTCCAAAAGGTGTGGCAACCACCTCAGACATGTCACCTATTCTGCACTGTTGGAAATGTGGCAAACATAATGGTTCATCATCACATCTGACAGGCATCTCCAAACCAATCAGAACAAAACATGGCAATAATGCCACCAATGATTGGGCAACTTCATCGTTCAGGGCAATATGTGATTGGTTGGTTGGTGTGTCATTAACATCAGATTGTTTTTGGTAGTTTTCATTGAATTTCCAGCCGGCTTCCACAGGCATCAGATGCTGCAATGCATCCTCAAATTTTTTACACTTAAAGACAGAAATAAGCCTCCCTCTGAACTGTTGCAGAGACCTTCCATGACAGCCCTTGTTTACACTGCAATTCAGAAGTTCTGTGAAATAGGACTTGGGCCTTTTTGACGTGGGTTGAGAGTTTATATCAAATGACTGTACTTTTTCACTTTCTTGAACTAAGACATCAACTGAGATCTGTTCATCACAGGTGATAAAATGGTTATATTTCCTCAACCCAGAAAGTATTCTAGAATGGTGACTTAGAAACGGGGCTATCAAAGACCCATGAGTGACAACAAATCCCTGGGATTCATCAACTATAATGCCACTAACACTGTTCTCCATGGTGTCTGGTTTTGTGCCAAAATCTAGAGTCTTTTCTTGGTTGTTCAGCTTTACTCTCACCAAGCAAGGCCTCTCACACTTGATCTGCTCTGTTATATTCCTCATGGCTATATTCCTCATGGCTATATACAAGATCTTGTCATCTTAATCAAGAATCACCTGCAACAAGTCAACAGAACAAGAACAATTAAGTATCTGAGGGTAATGCATTTATTTAACTGCTGTTTAACACCATACTCAACAATATGTCAGAGTGTTTATTTATTAATTTGATAGAAGTTTCATTTATTTCATTGGTGTTTTACGCCATACTCAAGAATATTTCACTTATACAATGTCAGCCAGCATTATGATGGGTGGAAACTGGACAAAGCCCAGGGGAAACCCACAACCATCTGCAGGCTGCGGACAGACCTTCCCACACGTGGCCAATATGACAGAATGAAATTAAACATGTACATACATGTACTTACACATATGTACTTATATGCATATGTACTTACATGCATGTACAAATAAGTCTTGACTAACCTACATGACCTTTACATAAGTAATGAAAATAGGGGGAGGTAGCATAAATTTATTTCAACTGTATATGTAATGAACGTTTTTTTTTTTTTTTTAAAAAAGGTGAAGGTAAAACTGTTGGATTTGAACTCAGACAATGAACACCCAATTGCTATGATTTATATTCCCGGCTAATATTGTAAACGTTTTATCGACAGTCAACTTCCTCGACCTGAAACTATTTGATAAATATTTATTACGCGAGACTACAAAGTTAAAGAATGTATGAATGCCTCATAATTCTTTAAAAAGTTTCAAGTTTCAAGTTTCAAATGTCAAATGGTCGGAAATTTGGGATGAGAGTGGATGAGGTATTACTAGTCCACTGAACACGCTTTTAATGATACAAAAAAGAAAAGACAGTTCTTTATAACCTACAGTACAACGAATGCATTCAAGTTTTTCCATAACAGTCATCTGTGATATTTTGACACATCTACTTATTCGTCTTTTAACAGATACAACCGACATTAGTTTCCCCCAATCCATTCCACACAGACACTTTCAACGCACTTGTCACTCGCATTCTCAATGTTTACATTCGACAGCTCCGCCCACTTTCTGTTGCTGACAGGCATGGATGGATGCATATTCATGAGCGTGGGTATGCATACAAATGAATGACAAAACCGGTTTGGCGGAGACACAAATCAGTCCCTCCTTAAACCCCATTATTCAAACAGTTCATGGGTTTCCCCCCGTCTATATTTGCAGTGGTACCAGGTAGTAACATTTTGAAGTCGCTTCTTTTTGCTAAATGGCTATATACCTTGGGTAAAGTGGCTAAAATTTCTTCACTCTTTCAGTTCGCTTGCGTCATAAGAACATGTGCACCGCTTGAGTGCTTGAACAGTGCGCGCTTTGAGGTGTTTGTTGCTGAGTTTCATCGGGGGACTTCTCTGCGCTATTAACACGCCCCTATCACAATTTACTTCCTACAGCGACAGTCAATATTAAAATCAGGTCCGCTTCACTCCACCAAACCACAAATCCCCCGCTTTTGTTCAACTTGTATGACCTCAACTAAATATGGCTTGTATACCTGTCACTTACAGAAATCAGGCAACTGACGTCATCAATGGTTGTGTACTCTATTATACCATCCAAAGTGTCCAAAATACAACGAACTAATGACTTTTATCCATGAAGAAATTGCGTAGATGTATGGAAGGTACCACTTTCAGTATACAAGCCCTAGTGCAGCCTTCACGTCAGCCGTGAAGCAGGAAATTTCAATAAAGTAGACCAATGACATCACTATGTCAAAGTTCAAACCTGCCCATTCCGCGCTAAATGTAAACCCCGAAGGCCATTGGCACGTTACATGACGGTGAGTGTTTTCTGAATATTATTTTGCTGATAAAATTTTCAGGGAAAACGTCGGGTACTAGGGCTAAATAACTAGTAACGGCCTAAATACCATCAATTGTTGTGCAGAAACTAGTGTAGAAGTGCATACGTGCTGCGTGTCATTCACTAGGGTTGATTTGAAACCATCCGATGCACTAATGCATTGTCTGCTGTCATGTCTCGATTTGGCGCTACGAGGCTTTAAACTTCGCATTCGTTTTCCCAGGGTACGGAAAATACCTAAGGTCGCCCGAACTGCCAGCCTTTCTTGTCCAACCCATGTTGTCTATTTTCACCGCTTCGATCGCTGCGAAAGCGCACAGTACAACTGAAACATAAGATAGATAACCTAATTAAACAGAATATTTGTTGAGAAGTTCGTGTGACTGCGGTTGGAGTTTGGAAGCCATACAGTGAGAATAATGCAGGAGTTCTGTGCCAGGCAGGGGATTATAAAAAAAACTCCTTTAATCAAAATAAAACAACTCAACGTACTGGAACCTTAGTACCATAACATCTTACGACCAGCTGTTACAATCGTAAAAGGCGACTGTGTAGTACAGGAAGTTAACGCAGAATCTAAGTTGATGGTGTTTATAAGATCATGAACCTGACGTCTAGGGTATTTCTCAACAAGTAATGGCCAAAATGGCGAATGGATGCGAAATAAGGACCAGTAACTTTGTGTTGTTTTAACATTCATCAGGTTTTTGACAAAGAAGAATACAGCAATTCTTAGGATTTCCAGCATAAAATGTTTACCGAGGTCACAAATGACAGAATTTTCAAAACCTCAGCTTCAACATACATACGATATCATAACACCAGTTTAACCTACATGTACAGGTCAAGCGCATGTGGTGCATGTCATAGATTGTAGGCCTACATGCATGTAACGTAGTGAGCCAGTATCAACATAGTTTTCTTGTGATAATGTGTGTTATTGAAGGTATCTTTATGTATAGGATTAGACAGAGCAACTTTTGTTGCTTAAAATTGTGAGGGTGAAATCTGTCTTGAGGATTTGGAAATGAGTTTAGTTTGCACAAATTTCATAACAAAGGAGACTTGTTACGGGTTAGTACAATTATATTACAGTTTTTGTTGATAATAAACAGTATTTTCAGCTCATGTTGACTGCTGCTTGATTCATTCTAATGTGCATGTGCACCTAAGAAATTAAAGTGTACAGTAGTACTCAGTAGCCTTCAGAATAAAAGCAAGGAGGCCTAACTAACATTTAGACAGTTACTTGTCTCTTTCTTAAGCATTTTTGTTCACTGGCAGTTTCATGCATGGTTCAAGATCTTTTTTAACGTCCTTATTGTAAAAGATGAGTTTTCATGGATAAATAATGAATTGATTGCTGGATTTTTTTCTGAAGCATGCAGTTACATCTTCATCTTCACTGAAAAACATTTCCATACAAATATATCCATAAGAAGAGAACAAGCTAATTTCCTTGCAGTATTATTACTGCAGTATGTGGCCATTAAACAAGCACACAAAAGCAATTGTTCTATTCTGGCTGTTCTACCAAATTTGCTTTCAATTATATTTAACCACACACACCGGAAAACTAAACAAACAAAAAAAGAACACCTGAAGGAAGCTCGGAAGGTATCCTGATCAAGTTGATATATATGGTAATTGTCAGACTTCAATGTTAATATTACTTGTATACATTTACATGTAGAACTTCCAAATTTGAAAATAATCCTCAAATGGGATTTGTGTGATCTGTCTGTGCTATGTCAGTGTTTATTTTGTTCACCGTTCAAGGAATGTTTTGTACCATGTTTTGGGAAAATAAGTTGTAGGTCTACATGTTCTTTCTTGGTTTACAAGCCTGCAAATATCTTTTGAAGAGTTTGCTGACGAGTTTCAGACCATTTCAATCAAACCCATGTTTTGAAGATCTCATGTTATTTACATATTCAGTTTTGTTGTGCCTGCCAGACTTCTTATTTGTTACATACAAGTATTTGCATATATTGGTATGTGTGTGCGAAATGTGATGCTCTGTTAGGTTTTTAGGTTATTATGAAAGTAAATCTCCATCTTGCTCACAACTTTTGTTGATGAAGTATTTGTTAATGTGTATCTCACAGAAGTTAGAAATTTCAAATTAATTTTTGGGTTCCCATGTCCTAATAACATATAAGTTTATTAATCTCTGAAAAAACCTCTAACTGGATCTATGTGTAACTTTCGCTTGCTACAACAATATAAACTTTTTTGGTCTTAAATTAAATTGATCTTGTTTGTCATGCAAATCCTCTGAGTGTATGTGTTTGTGCAGTTTGCTTTTGCTCTTATTTCAGTGTTTCAATCTGTGGGGTAGTGAACAGGAACTTTGGCAGTAATTAAAGGTACCATATTTCATGTGCATATATATAATATGTTAAATTGATCTCAAATAGGTGTGATTTTGTTCTTCAGATTCATGAGTAATGACACCATGGAAGAAAACGAAGTGGCAGAGATTCACCACAACTGACCTTGCCTCATGGGTAAGAATTAATGTATATACCAACTAACTACTACTAACATGGAGGGTGCCTACATGGCAGAGGGGATTAGCTTGCCACCGCAGTGTAATGACCCAGGAGCCTCTCGCCAGTGTGATCGCTGTCTTCCTCTCCAGCCATGCGTGGAAAGGCCTGCCAGCAAAACTGTTGGTGATCATGGGATTCTCCCCGGCTCTGTCCGGTTTCCTCCAACCACAATGCTGGCTGCCGTCGTGTAAGTGAAATATTCTTGTGCGAGGCCTTAAACACCAATCAAATAAATAAACTAACATGGAAGCTGTCACATGGGTGTGAGTTAGGTATACCCATCTTTCAATGATATATTAGTAAACCTGTAATCATATCAGTTTCCTTTGTTTTTTATTCATGAAACTACTCAGTGCTCTACTCTTTTTATTTCAACTTAATTAGAGAGCATTTGACCCACTATTTCTAGTCCCTCTGTCAAAAAATGTCTCGGTCATTGTGGATATAAGTGAAATATATATAATCTGTTTGATTGATGTTTTATGCCATACTCAAAACTATTCCATTTATACCACAGAGGCTAGCAGGTTTGAGGTGGAAAAAAAACGGGCAGAGCCATACTCAAGAATATTTCACTTGCATGACTTATAAAGGTGGAAGGAAACCGGGCAAAGCCTGGGGAAACCCTGCCACCATCCGCAGGCTAGAGACAGACCTTTCTAAGTATGATACGGGTGAAATAGGGATACATTCATATGACATAGGCACACATTTGTAATGTCCATTTTAGCTGGAATGTGTAATAGTGCACTGAACATTGTTGGAAAGTATTTTATCGACCAAAGACTTTTTTCTTTTGGTCAGAAAAGTTCTCAACAGATCAGCACTCAAGTTTTAAATCTGCACTAATTAACAGAGTTTAAACTATTTTTGAATAGCTTTGTGTCCAGTTAACGTGTGTAAATCGCCCATTGTTTTCTGTTTCAGTTCCCAGTGAAATGGAGGATGGCCTGTGCTTACTAGATGTCATAGGGTAATTTGTGTGAAGTATTTCACAAATTTTCAAGTATTCTATTTCTTACAGTGACTTAAGTGTTACGAGAGTCAAGCATTGAAGATGAACATTCTGCTGCCATAATTTCTTTCTTTGACAGGAGTGTAAAGTTTTTGAGATTGGTGCTTGCCTCATCGGAAATAAGCCACATCAGCATTTCACTAGGGATTGACTTGTTACTTCAATGTGACCACAAACCTACAAATAGATGAACTGCAGATGCCTAGCTAAAATCAGGGTAGAAAGCTGACAGTAGATACATTTACTGATAAATTGTTGGTTTACACCGCTAAAGGGTCACATATTCTAACACGCAACCAAAATAATGTTATACCCGAATCAGTCAGTGTTTCCGGGGGCCTTCAAGGCTCAGTTGGTTAGCGCGCTAGCGCAGTGTAATGACCCAAGTCTCTTTGGTCTCTCGCCAATGGAGTCACTGTGAGTTCAAGTCCAGTTTATGCTGGCTACCCCTCTGGCCGTAAATCAGAAGGTCTTCCAGCAACCTGCGGATGGTTGTGGGTTTCTGCCGGGCTCTGCCCGGTTTCCACCCAGCATAATGCTGGCCAGCCTCGTATTAGTGGAATATTCTTTTAACAAATATTACAACAAAGTATTTACTACGTGGAGAAAAAATTCACCTAGTGCGTTTAGCTCATACATTAGCATAAGTTTTGAAGATGACATAACTGACAGCCCTGTTGCCAGACATGTACATGTATACAGGCATGTAGTTTGAAATTTTTAGCAACTGTTGCCAAGAAATTGTGGAAGCCTCCTGTCCAGTCCTGTCCTGTTCAATAACGACACACATAAACCTCTTCTGAAAGCATCAGTATTATACTTTTGACTAGCATGTGTAGCTTAAAAGATGTTTTACATTACTTCTGTCTGCAATTAATGCCAATGATCTTGAAATTATTATGTCCATGGTGTAATATTTACAGTATAAAATTTCATAGTGTTGATTTTCTGCTGTGCTGTGAGTAATAATCAAAGCAACGTATTACTCTGTTCCAGGGACCCTAACCTGTTAAATGAATTTCTCGATGCGGAGGGAGAGTCTGGGCCAACAGTGAGTTAAATTGTGCTATGTTAAACATTTGTGTTCTTAATTTTCAGGTCTAGATAATGTGTGATTTGCAACTAAATTTACCTCGCTTATTGTATCTCATGAAAGAAAAATTTGCGTTGTATATTGAATACATCTTTTTGCTTTAGCTACAGTTTGCTATGTATATTATGATAATGTTAAAATAAGTTCCTGACATATTTAATGGCACCTGATCTTGCTTGTATCTGCTTTGTCTGTGCGCTGCTCATGGTCACTTTGCATAGGCTCTGTTTCCACTGACATGCAATTGCGTTTGCCATCACTTAACACAGCCGTTAATGTTTCCACTTCCCATTGGTTGACAACTGCAATTCTACTACATTTTCCATCTACTCTAGCAGTTAACTTATAAATTGAACATATTCCAATGCGAAATCCATGGAAACAGTCCAGGTTATTTATGCATTCCATTGTTTTGCAAACGTAATCACATGTTCGTGGAAACACAGTAATACTGTCTGACACTATTTCATTACATTTTCATAATGCATCATTGTCACATATATGTATATCTGAAGATATTATGACCTCTTGAATATGTTTGATACTTTAAAAATGGTGATGTATGAACTGAAATTGACAATTAAAATGTTTACTAAACATTTCCTGCTAAATAAGCCAGCATGTAAACTTGCACTGTACCGTCATATTTTCTGAGAGGCGGCATGTTAGACGATATGTGTACATTTTGTCATCATGTTGCCATATTGGTGACATAAGTATTGGTACTTGCCTGATCTTGTGGAGGGACATGCTTTTCTGCAGGGAACTTGTATGTCTATATGTCCATTTAAACTCCAAATTTAATTGAACTTAGAATCACTAAAATTATGGACATATGATGTGTGACTATAAAGAGTGATGAGTGTTAGAAGGGTGTTTTCTTAACAGTTAGATCTCTTTGTAAACATAGCAGAAGGTCAAAATCTTTGTAAACGTAGCAGAAGGTAAAATCTGTAAGGTTTTAAGGAGTATTTACGTGTTGTACTGTGGTCTCTGCTATGCTGATTGTGTGTTTTGTGTTGAATGATTGAAACCAAGAAAGATCTTCATCAGTGATATGCCTCTTTTGCTGCTTGATGCATGCATGTATTTATACCAATCATGCCAGTGGTGGTAATCAGACTGGGTATTAAAGTACACCAGTGAGCTTTCAGTGTGGTGCTGGATCAAAACCTGGTGAGGGAGTTGCGTTTATGATAATACTTTTTTTTTTGTCCCCCCTCTCCCCCCAATATCATCTCTCCTGCCCCTGCCAAGGTCCTGGGAGTTTTGTGTGCCTTAGGTGACTAAGTTTTTCTCATGAAATTGAAAACTGAACAAAAATGGGCTGTAAGAAAACCTGTGTTTTTGACATTTCAGTTGGCCCATGCACACTCCCACTGCAGGAATGGACTTGGTGAGGATATGTTTGTCCACCTTAGGTTGTTCAGTAGGGAAAGGAGTGGATCATTTCTAGTCACAGCTGATACAGTTCAAGTTTATTGTGATAAATATTCGCTTTAAAATCTACTTAGTCGTGTAGTTAAACACAGATTGCTGAATGATTTTTGTACAAGCTGCCAGATTCAGTGACTGTCATATATGACCAGTTTTAATGATAATTTCAGTCGAGAAGAGCATAATGCTTTCCCTCACCAGAAATATCACCGACAATTCACATAACCACAAAAGCTGATGTTAACTTTGTATTTGCTTGTCTGACCCCAATATTGTTGTTAACTTTATTGTATGTGTGTAATGCACCCAGCATCCATCAGTATTGTAATGCTTTCAGTAACTCTGCATAAGAAATACTATTATTGACGGTGTGCAAGATAATGGCTTACTAATTCAGCTTTCTCAATTTCATGTTTCAAATTGCTTTCCTCCTTTTGTGAAGTAACCACCATTTTCCATTCTCCACCATGTACCTTTTTCTCCACCATGTACTTTTTTCTCCATCAGTGTTATGGCTTGTATGTATACGAAAGCATTCCCAATGCAGTTTTTGGACAAATGTGCTTGGAATTACTCTGATAATTGTGGAAAGGGAAACGATTTGACGCCTGAAATGTGCAAGTAATTATTTAGCACAGGGTTCGCACAGGTCCTTGAAAACCTGGAAAGTACTTGAATTTTTTTTTAGAAATTTCAGGCCTTGAAATTGGCTGTTTTGTTGTAAAGGTCCTTAAAAGTGCTTTAATTTGAGGAGGCTACGTGAGTAAATGTCACAGATGTGAAAGAGTAAAACAGTGTAAAACCTTTCACATTTTATCGTATTTCCAAGCCGCCTTCAATGTCCACTCCAGACTGCAAATTGGTTGACTCGTATCTTACAGCATATTAGCGTTACTGTTCCTGGATACATACATAACTCAAGTTTGCATCCTTGGATCATGGATACTTACAGTATAGCCTCATGTTTGGGCATCGTGACTGATCCTCGCTTGATCTTCAAACTCGCTTGCTTATGATACAGGATTATTTTGACTATTCTTAATAGGGCAGATACGTGAAAAAATGCATGGGTAATGGAAGTATTGCGCCGTAAAGATTGGTTGGAGTACAGATAAGCACATGGCATGCCATACAAACTAGAGGTTAACCTGTTCAATATATGTGATAGTGGAGGTAACTCATGAAAAACGGCATAAGTCACAGTGGGCCAAAGTGACGAGAGTGTAAGTGATTTTTCATTGCTGGAAGTTAAGGGATATAGGTAAACAACTGCCCAACTGCTAACTATCGCACACAAAAAGTTGCCGGCATGGTTGTTGGTCTTTCAGATATGGCAAGGGATGACAATGTCATTCACATACATGGCTATGGAAGGGGTTACTTCTGGTCCTCTTGGGTGTGAGTGTGACATGCAAAACATATCGCTTCCATTTTGAATTCTGGTATGTGCTTTTTAGTCTTTTAAGACATGGAAAATCCTGGAGTTTATTTTCTTATCACCTGTGCGAACCCTGTTGGCAAGTCTTTTTACTAGTTTGTGTTAGCTTCCCAGACCACTAAGTGGCATTGTGCTTAGGTATGTTATCATAATGACATTGTGTTGTAGGCCCGACCCCAGGCAGTGGCTGCAGCTGCTCAGGCTCAGGCCGAGGCTCAGGTACAGGCGTCCTCGACCACTGATGGCTTCCAGCTCAACTGTTCATCATATGAGACTGACGTTACGGCAGGGGGCTTCCTCACACCCAACACACCTAGCCAACACATAGGGACATCTCAAGGAAACCTGAGCAATGCCCAACAGCAGCAACAACAACAGAATTCACTGTCTTCAGACACCCTTCATTTCATCTCGCAGCCTCTTCATAACCAGTCCTCTACTCCGAGTCCTGGGTGGGTCCTGTTTCCTCAAAGTAATAGAAGTCAGATACAGTGTCTGCTTTTAAGGAGACTATACAGTGCACTTATACATTTAGGATCCAGTTGTGGGATCAGTGGTCATGTACTTCGCGTAGTTTTCCCAGCTGTTAAGTAAATCATGTTGTCTCCCTAGGAATTGCACTTAAATAGGGTTCAAACCTCTGAATTTTTTGTCATTTTTTTTTTTTTTTTTTTTTTTTGTTGTTTTTTTTTCTGTTTCGTGGCAAGACATGCTGTAGAGCTGTTTGCCTTTTTCTACTTGTCCTTACAAAGTACAGGCGTGCCTTATATCACACTCTGAGTGTCTTCTTCTGTATCCAATAACAGGGAAAGCAATAGTAAACAAAATGTTAATCCTAAAAAGTACTGCATGTATTGAGCTAAATTTTAACGTGCATATAAAAGAAAATACGAGGGGGATGTTCCATTGCTGATGCTATGTGTGCATGGTCTGTGTAACTTACCATACTGTAAATTACCAAATTCATTACTTTATGTGTCGAGGTAAATATTTTGTATGTATGCGTCTCCTATAGATGAAAGATAACCAAATCTAAGTTTTGGATCCCAGGCCATCAGTCTTTATTAGCATGTTTTCCAGGCTTTCCAGGAACTGAAATACCCTATACCACATAAGACTTGATTCTAAGTAATTCTAAGTACAATGACGACTTCATGACTAAATTTTATGTTTGTGTATGTTTTCTAGAAATGGATCCCCTCTTGTTCAAGCCCAGCCCCAGGTGATCAACCCCCTGGCCAGTAACCACATGCAGTATCTGCAAGGTAGGAGGAGTGCTAGTCCAGCTACTGGTCAGCACTATGCCAGTTCCAGCTCTCCACTGGTGTCACGTGCTCTCACACCCAGCCAGAGCCCCATCACCATCCAGACTAATGTGGGCTCCCCAATGTTCCCTCACTCCATAGCTCCTAACCAAACTGTGATTAATAACGTCAAAGTCAGCCGATCAGTCACACCAGGTCACACCTCCAGTGTAACCCCAAGCAGTGGCGTCAACATCAACACATTCCAGCTCCAGACCTCTATGCAGCCCCCGATGCAGGTTGCGAATGCCATGCAGGTACAAGGTATCCTCCAGACGCCTACCTCGGCTGCGCAGACTCAGTTCACCACATCTGGGGGCCAACAGTTCATCCAGCAGAAGACAGTGGTCCCGAACATAGTACAGACCCAGCCTCAGCAGATCCTCCATTCCCAACCAGCTCAAACAGTCATTCAAAATTTACAGAACCAAAACCTGCTGCAGGCTATTCAGCAAAATCCAGGGCTTCTGCAAAACATGAATTTTAGTACTGCTGTGAGTTCAGCTCAACAAGTGAAGTCCTCCGCGTCAGGCGTGAATGTGTTTTCTGCCGTTCCAGGTTCAGTGCAAAATACGGTGGGCCTACAGGGTACGATCATACAGACTGCTCAAGGGAAAAGCATCCTGATTCCTAATCAGCTACAGGGACAGCAAATAGCTGTGGCAGGTCTACAGAACTTACAACCTATAGCTGTGAGACCTCCTGTGAATTTAACCCAACAGCCTAGTGGAAGTGGGATTACCACGATACAGGGCACAACATCAAACCCTGTCAGTCAGCCGCAGATAAGTGTTCTCAATATTAACCCACAAGGCCAGCAAATAGTTATACAGCGAGCCCCTGGGCCTGGGCAGCCACAAAATATCATTCTGAGAACACTTCAGCCTAATTTCATTCAGTTACAGACTGCAGCTGGTCAACCCTCGCAGATATCTACCTCCCAAAGCCCAATCCTTTCCCAGATTTCTCAAACTCCACAGAGTCAAGGCAGCATTCCATTGCAGCCACTGTTGAGCTCTAGTCAGGGACAGCAGATCAATTTACTTAACCAGGCTGGCCAGCTGCAGGTTGGACCACAAGGTACAGTGACACTGAATATTGGCAACCAAAATGTCAATTTACCACAGGTCCCCTCAGCTGGCTCGTTCCAGCCTACCCAGCTGCAGGCCCATTCACAACGATCCTTGTCAAATCAGCCCACACTGCAGCCTTCAGCAACCTCTCTTCCTGTGATATCTCAGTACTCTATTCAGCCTTCCCAGTCTGCTCCCCAAACTTCTAATGTACCTTCTCAGCAAAAGCCATCTAAAAAACCTAACAAAAAGGCTCAGGCTGCAGCCAATAAGGCGCAGCAGTTGGCGGCAGCAACTGCCGGTAGTCAACCTGGTGTACAGATTATTCAGGCTGCTGGTCAAGGTGTTCTAGGGCGACAAACTGTGTTACAACCTCAGCAGACCCAATCACAACATGTTATTAATAACACTGGTCACAAAGATAATGTTCTAGTCGGAAAAGCTCAATCCCTTACAAACATCATACAGACAGTACCAAATCCAGGCTTAACTCAGTTCTCGAATTCTGCTGGTGTGAATGTGTCGTCCTTGAGTTACAGCACGGCCAACACTACACCTGTCACAACTACTGTCTCTCATTCCTCTGGTCAAACCATGTCACATGTCAGTCTAGCTAACAGTGATTACAGTGCCCCACTGACGTCATCCTCTGTGCTAACCTCCCCACAAGTTACTGTAGTGAACGGTGCCACGGGGGCTGACCAAGCCTTACTCACCAACCAGGTGAACTTTGTGTCTCAGACTCTACAGGCGGGTCCACTAACCCAGTCTGGTCAGCAAGCCCAAGTGGTGGTCGGTGGTCAGCAGCAACAGTCAGCTGTCCAGCTTCAGAGCATCCAGTTATCCTCACAAGATCAACTGGCCTTGCACAGAATCCAGCAAGAGATCAAGACGCTGCTGGAACGCAAACAACACACACCAGAGGAAAAATTTAAAATGCAGCAACTTCGTGTTCTTCATGGCAGAATATTGAATAAAGGGAGACAACAACATTTGAACTCACAGCAAAGTGTCAACGCAGGGCAGATAACTATTGGTCAGCCACAACCTCCTACTCAACAGTCAGTTACAGATCAACAACCCAGTCATGGCCAAACTACTAATTTACAAGTTGGTTTGGGACATAAAATGATCATTCCACAAGTTCCTAATTCAGCTGGAACACAAACTGTGCAGGTGGCCCCTAGACCTGCTCAGAGCGTGATCAGTGTAGCTGGGAATATACCACATGTGATTGGGCCTAATCAAACAGTTGTTAAGCTAGATACTGTTAAACCTGGCACTGTTATACCAGGTCAGGTTGTGGGATCCAAAACTGTATTAGCCAATCAGGTACTGGTTCCAGCAGTACCTGCTAATGCACCTCCAGGGAAGCTGCCCATCTCTGCCTCGCCAGCAGTGCCTACACAAGTGAAGGTAAGAACCAAGGTGTTTCTGTTTTTTTTTTTCCTTTCTTTCATCCACAAGCACAAGAATTCATGCAAATCACTGTTAAGGATTATTGTTCGAAAGATTGAAAGGATCTCAAATATCTACCCATGACTTCTTGACTACATCTAAAACTTAAAGTAAGTAATGTATTTTACTTTTTCAGTTCCTTAAATTTCTGAAATAGTCTTATAAGGTGATTATTGGCTATAAGCTGATTCAAGTGTATAGGAGTTGAATTTGTCTTACTGCTTATTTCAGATTGGAAGTCATGTGGTGACGTTGAATTTGACACCTCAGCTCAAAGAGAAGTTACTTTCCCAGTTGGCCAAAATGACACCAGAACAACAGCAGCAGTTTTACAGATACCAGTATAATGTGATACAGAGATTACAACAACAGCACCAGATACAGCAGCAGATCCAAGCAGCACAACTCCGTAAACAGCAGATAAAACCTGCCGATAGCAAAATACCCACCACAGTTCAGGTACATCAATGTCAGGGCAAAATGTACATTCTCAATCATCTTCAGTACTAACCTTGTTTCTCGTGGGATCCTTGATTGATTTGTTATTGTGGATGAAGTTAACTAGCGAGGTTGGGCTTAGTACGCCAATAAATAAACTTCATTCCTCAACACTTTTGTCATTGAAAAGGTACCCTTTTGTGTGAAGTAGTGTTGTTAGATTAAAATGCATTTGGCTGGAAATATAGCTAAAATCAGAGTTCAAGTATTGATGTATCTACATGACCAGCATTTTAGTAAGGGATGTTCTTAGACTTGTTCGAAAACAGGAATGCTGTAGAATTTTTGACTTACTCTGTAGGTATTACTTCGGGTAACACTACACTGGATTTGGTTTGCAGTTCAGTTTGTGTTGCCAGCAATCCCACCTTCACCCAACTTTATAAATGTTTCGTAATGTTATTGATATGTAACATCGTAATGTTTTTGATATGTAACATCGTAATGTAGACAATGTCTTATATGAAAGAAGCAGGTGGAGTTGTAAAAGTTCTGTGAACTTTTCTGTCACATTTTGTCTTTTCATAGCATGTGTAACCAGAGTAGTCTCCCCTTGACTGACAATATTCTTGTTTTTGTGCAGCTTGTGGAAAAGCCTGGGCTTGCAAAACTGTCTGATAACTTGCAATCTCCAAGTCGAGGAGTCAAAAGACCAGCTGCCACTGAAATACCAAAGGGATCCATGTAAGTGCTTAATTTGTTTTTTTTTTTTTTTTTTTTTTTTTTACTACATCACATAAAGTTGTTTATATCAGTATGTAAAGCAAGTGTTGTCTTCAGCAAGATAAATAATGGATTTCTTCCCCATACCCTTTTCAGTCTGATAACCATTCATCGCTTGGCCTCGACTGGAATCAGACAATTGTGACAAACAGCAGTGAAACAAATACGAATGAGGATCCCTAAAATCTCCATTCTCGTGGAGAGGGGGAGGGGTGACCCATACTGTAGTGTGTATTCATCCAAGTGAGCGTTGTTTTCTTGATGAAACATTGGCTTGCTGCACTAAACATAAATTCTAATGTATTTACTTTCTTAAGGATACACCAGCAGTTAAGTAAAGACCAAGACAAAGCTGTCAAACCAGATGCCAAGATCCCCTTTAAGTCTGTGAAAGATGCCTGCCAGCGACTTCTGCGTTATCATGTGTTCCAGTCCCATGGTCCATCCAAAAGAGAATTCAAAAAAGGTATGTAAAGTGCTTTGTCTGATATAGTTAGGCTGTAGTTAGATCATGTATTGCTGAGTGGATGTGTAATGTTCACATGCGCAGATCTGGATGTGTAATGTTCACATGCGCAGATCTGTATGGTACTGCTTACCGATATTTAACACTGTATGTCTTCATGGGTCATCTGGTAGGTCAATTAGGGTGTTTCCTACCCCAAGTATAGATGAAAAAGAAATAGTAAATAAATAGTAAAAATAGTTTTATAACTTCTATGGTTTGTATTATTGACATCTGTGTTTACAGAATCATAATGACATTTAATGTCTGTGGACAACGGTGCGGTAATATCTGTTACATGAAGGAAAGTTCATCCATATGACATGCCAGAGCTAACTCTGCAGGTGCTTGTTTCCTCCAACCATAATATACTGGCTGTCTTTGCCTAAGTGAAAAATTCTTGAGTTTCTCTTCAAACAACAATTTATGAAATGCAAAAACTAGGGTGAGTTTTAAGTTAGAACTCTCTTATTGCTAAAGGTAACAAAAGCTCCTGTACCATGTGACCTGTCAAAAATGTTACGTAACTATTTTTGATCAACACATGAGCATCTGATAAATGTTCAGGATAAATTATTTAGGGGACAGAGGGGGTTAGCACGCCAGCAGGAGTCTCCCATCAGTGCGGTCACTGAGAGTTTAAGCACAGCTCATGCTGGCTTCCTCTCTAGCTGTACATGGGAAGGTCTGCTTGCAACCTGCAAATAGTTGTGGGTTTCCCCCCTTGCTCTGCCCATATTCCTAACTGCTCTCATATAAGTGATATATTCTTGAGTACAGCGTAAAACACCGATCAAATAAAGTACGTGAAAATGAGGAGTAGAACCTTTGTGATGCGTCAATTGTGCCATTGTGCAACATTGTACATGCGACATGTTTGACCAGTGATATGATACGTCAGCATTGTTTATTTTTTAGAGACGAAAGAGTTCAGACTCGAAACTGCCCAATTCCTTGTAGTTATTGATAAAATTATCATGTGAGTTAGCAAGCATAGTTGAACCTCTCATAACGTATCTTGTCAATTCTGGCAAAATGTTTTGGTCTTTTCTATCACCATTGGACTTCAATGATAATGGGGAAACAGCATCCAGAAGGCGCTATTCCTTTGGGCCATAACAGTATTGATTCTCATTGGCTTGTCTATTTTGAACACTATTAGTCATTTCGCAAGAGAGATGATGTGCTCATGTGTAAACTTAGCTGTCTTGAAAGTAGTTAATGTACTAAGCTATGACCAGTGGACTAGCAAAGTGACTCAATAGTTTCCTGGGTTAAATCTTGAAGCCTTGGCCACACTTAATTAAATCTACCATACCTAAGATTCAGCTTAGCTGTCTCACAACAGCCAGTCAGAACTCTGTTTCCCTTTGAATGAAGAGAATGTACTCTTAATTTCAATATCGTAGCATGTGACAATTTTTCAGAAGTTGACATAAGGTCTATACCATTATCCTTGATCAGTCCAAAGCAGAGTTAGTTTACACGGGTTCCACTGTAGAAAAACATAAAGTTTCAATTTTTAACCTCAAGACAGTTTCCTTTGTCATTACAAGTGTGTAGGGGTCTCGCTGGCTCACTGCAACTATCAGGCCCTTGACTAATGATATTGATGTTGATATCCAGCATTTGCCATTTTGAATGGGGCTATAAGTCTAGATATTTGTGCGGTACCTGGTGAAGGTTGATGAGTTAATCTGGGCACTCTGGTTTGCACAACATTAAACACCAGTCAGTCACATCAGCAATCTTTGTATGTAGTACAGTGTGTGATCATCAGTAGGGTCACAGCAGATTACCTCCCTTGAGGTCACTCTCGTTTAAATGGTCCGTATTTAGGAGTAAGCTGTGGTGAGATGGACACACAGAAAATGGCTACTGGCAAGTTTTTCTGAGTTAAAGCAGCATGAGCTTGTTATTAACCTAGCTTTACGGCAGACTTTAATTTTGTAAGCTTTTTTGGAAAGCCCAGGATAAACATTTTTTTTCAATCCATTCAAAGGTAATTTAAAATCCTGGCCGTAATTAAATACAATAGACAGCTTTGGCGAACTTGTAAGCTGAAAACATCGTCTTAATTTACAGTCTTTTGACATTTCTGCGATTCTCAAAGGCCGATATCATGTTTTGTTACCTAGAAAATATTTGTAATTTTTGTGATGTAACCTACATAGTGCATACTGTAATAAGTGAGGTTCCACCTCTCGTAGTTTCACGCCTCCTGGTCGTAGTACCAATCGTGTAACAAGGAAATTAATTCAGAGCAGACCTATTGAAATATAGATCTGTACCTTTTGCAGTATGTGGTATTGCTTTCTCTAGAATGCATTATTAGATCAGTAATTACACATATTGGGGTTAAACTCATGAGAACAAGATAATATTGGTGTTCTTTTCATGCTGAATGATTGATTTGGTAGTTTATTACACAGATTCATCTTCCGAAAGAGATGTGGGATTTTTTTTCTTTCTTAGCATCAAACTAATCGAAGTTTGGCGAGTTTTGTCTGACTGTTTATACTTGAATACTCAGTTCAGTTCTTTATTAGCGAAAAGTTTTATTGCCTGAAATGCTGGGAAGTAGCTGCCAGGTGGGGAAAAAAAGTTAAGGCCTTACGGCTGTCAGAAAATAAAAGTAAAATGGATTTGAACTGTAGTCTGAAAGAGAGAACAAGTCCTTAAGAGGTAGTATTGTGTGCTGTACATTAGGGGGCGAGGGATATCGTAAAACACCTCTTCATCTTTTATTTAGCCCCCTGCAAAGCCACACACTGGCCATTAAGACATGAAGTGGTTGTGGGTATACACATGATCCTTCTAACATACGTTTCTTGTTAGATAAATGTGGGAGTGAGAGTGCTGAAACCTGCTTATTGTGAAGGAAGTGGCCATTTCCAGGGTCCGGCCTCATCTAGGGTCACCCAGCCGACCTGCCTTTGAATAGTGTTCTTCATAGGTTTTGTCCTCTCTATAGCTGGCCAGCCGAGCCCAGCCCTATCAAGTTTCCAGCTGTGTCAATACAGGGCTGCAGGTTATGATTTCACCTGTCCCTGATCAGCTCTTAGGTAAATCCACCACCCCAACAGGAGCAAACTTTCCCCCTGTTAATTATTCATCTGACCTGTACAGTTTAGCAAACACGAGTGGCAAGCCCTTTCATCAGTGCCATTATGGACTGTTACATGTGTACATGGCCTCGTCATCTTTCCGTGTGTAAACCCTTCTGGTTTGAACACTATTCTCACAGTGAGGTCACATCCCAGACCATTGTGAATAACAGAACAGTAGGCATACAATGTCAGCATTAACACTTACACATTACTTCTATACTGGAAAAAGGCATTCGTTGTAATACCCGGTAGCAGATGTGTTAAGAGCATATGTTTATATGTGCATTTGTCAGTGAAAATTACATGATTATCCATTGAACACTGTTTTTACGTGTTACGTTTTGCTGCTGTTATATCTATTACAGTTCAAATTACATGGCTCCCGATGTCAATTTCTTTAATACATGCAGCTTTGCCTGGAGAATTTTCACATTCAATGACATTTCAAGTAATGATAATGGTGGTAAAAAAAACAGGTTTTAAATGCAAAGAATAAGAATGAACAGGTGCTTGAATTCTGTTTTTGTTTATGTGCTGAATAATATTTCTGTTTTCTAGTTGATGGCTTGTTTGACCAAGTGTCACAAGAGCTGCTGAGAAAAAGAGACCAAATGTTTGCTAAATATCAGCTTTTGTTACTGGAGGAAAGCATGGTAAGCACAACAAGTGTTGATTTTTAATAAGGTTGTTATTAAATGGTGTACTTTAAAAACAGTGTATTGTGTTTTTATGTACTGAACTGTGTGGAAAACTATTTTCAAATGTTATATTCTTTCATAAGAATGCTTGACAATTAGGATGATGTGGTTTTACCGTTTGCAGTTTTCTTCTTGGACACAGGTGGTTGTGTTGTGTTACAGGTTTCCATTGACCAATGAGATTTAGTCCAGTGTAGTTGTCACTGGTTAGTTTCAATGTTTGTTTTCTTTGCTCTATTGAGTTTCCTCTATCCATAAAACTGACTGCCATTGTTTTACCTGAAATATTCATGACGATCATTTAAAACACCATTATATAGTAAAAAACAAGCAAGTATTTGCAAGTATTGTTTTATATTGCATCAGAGAGAAAAGTCCACTGCGGAAATGGTGATGATTGAGCGTGTGCTGAACCAGGACCTCACTGATGTGATAGAAGAAGAGAAGAAACAGGTGGAGCAAGATCCAGGTGTGAAGTCTTGTTCATTTATCACCAAGCAATATTCATCAGTGATATACTACCTCCAGTCATCGTCCTGGCATTATTAAAATTTAGCATTCAGGTCATTAAATTTGTCTGCCTAGTTTTCAGTAATCTAAGTTTTTGTGTTTTTACCTGTTTTCAGGTTTTTCTTTAGCACTTCAAACATATTAAGGGTTATTATCCCATCATTCTATGATAAATGTCTCAAATTGTAGAAAAATAATGTTTATTGTAGGGAGGTCAGTAATTATCCTTAAGAGCCTTCTGCAATGCAAGTTGATTCACTGATCATAAGTGTTTGCATTGTGTTTTGTCAGATTCATTTGAGGCAATGCCAGCCAAGTATCTGAAGCCTGCTGTAGAAGAGGTGAAAGATGATGGATCAGAAGAGGAAGGGTCGGCAGCAAGTCCCACTGTGAAGATGGAGGTGACAGGTAGTGAGACACCTGTAGATGTAGAGCACGGCTCTTCCCCAGAGAACCCACTAGACTCTGCCAAGTCACCAGTGCGTTCCGTCATGTCCAACGGTGGCTTTAAGCTTGTGATACGTAAGAATCATTTCTGTAGCCCACGTGCAGAGGAGCTGACAGAAAAGAAAGCACTGGACAGTTCGGCAGAGAAAAAGTATGAGCTGCCACCAGATCAGGTGGTGGCTCCGACTGTTGACCTGGTACCCAAGGCAGAGACAGAAATACAGTCAACAGTATTAAAGTCAGAAAAAGTTAGCCCAAGTCATATTATGGTTCCCCAGATTAAAACAGAGCCAGAGTTTGAGTTTAATCCAGTAGACAGTATACAGGAAGTCCCCGAAACGCCATTCAAAGCATTCTCAGGAGAGAATCACCCCCATGACATGTTTTTCGGGGACTCCGATGCTTGTTCTCCAGAAGCAGACAATGGTGGTTTCTCCTTACACACCAACACGTTTCCAAAGAGTGAGCCAGCGGCTGTGATCAAAGAAGAATCATTTCCTTTAGTGTGTAATTCTGGTATTGAAGATATATCTGGTGATAATGAAACTTTACCTGATCTCGAAGAGCAATCAAGTCTTCCTACAAACGAAACTGTGAATTCTGCTGGTAGTGCTAGGTCTCGGTGTAACTCGGAGACAGATGCTGCTTTAGAAGGACTTCTCAACTGCTCGAACGCTGACAACATGGACGGTTACCAGTTTGATCCAGATGACTTCAAGCCAATGGGCAATCAGAGTGAGGTGTCCGCTGATCAGTTTGACATCAGCGATCCGTTTGATGAAAATGGTGACTTTTTTGGGTATGGTAGTGAATACTGTAATCAGACAAACAATATGAACATGTCCACCACCAATCATTTACCCACTGTTAGTGATGCCTCACATCCCATTCAGCACAGCAAAATGAATGGTACTGATGGTGAAGGGCAAGGCAATGGTCAACCGTTCAGCCTTGTCGGTCAGTATGAGGCTATTAGTCCAGTCAGTGACCGTAGTGGAGGCTTCAATGACGAGTTAGTAATGACAGGTGGGGGTCAGGGTAGAACAGTCGCGGGTCAGATGATGGGAAACCCACACAGCCCTGAGGGCTTTGCTTCATTCTTTGAATCAGCTCAGGCTGACCATAGCAATGGTGTTTTGCCGCCTAGAGTAAGCTCCAGTCGGACAGGCTCGCTCAGTGTGTTCACAGACAGTGGTGGAGTATCCAACATTGGTGGGTCCACCGAGATAGAATCTGCAGTTGATTCCATCATGGATTTTGGGGGTGGAGATCAGCTGTATTCCCCAATGATAGCAAACAATCACGGGCGTGTTCAGAACTCCCAACCCTCTCCCCAAACACTATCCAGGGCCACGGAAAGACCACAGGATCTCAAATCTCATCCAGATAAGGCAGCACATTACAATCTGGTGAGCAACTCTCCAATAGACTTTGACATAAATGGAGGTGGGGACAGCTTAGAACACCAGGGGGAGTTCATGTTCTCCAAGGAGCAACATGATTCAGGAGGAACTGGTCACGGTTCAAATCCAGTTTTCAAGGAACAAATGGAAAGTGCAATTAACAGTATCCTGAGCCCATCAGTGAGTGACAACCAAGACTCGCCTTTCCCCATGGACAGGTATACGTACAGTCAGTTCAACAACTACGCAAGTCCACATGAAGCAGTCCAGCAGTCGCATAGCACAGAAACAAGTGGGGAGGTGTCTTCGCAAGGTCAGCATGGCGTGGAGGATGACTTGGATGCAGCCATCAATAGTATACTTATCTGATATCAGTAGGCTTTGGTCTCTGGAGTGGTTCGTGCCTTGTCATCAGTATTGTGGCTACTTATATTTGTATTGCTGTCGAGCAGGGGGCTGAAATCAGTGAAACGGGTGAAGTATTTATTTTAGTAAAAGCGCTTCAAAATGCCTGTTGGAGTGAGAATGGGCCAGTGTTAAATATGCTAGCTACAATTTTTCATGTCAGTATTTCCTTCAGGTGTTTTAATCTTTTTTTATCCACTCCAAGACTGTTGACAGTGGATTGCTCTTAACTTACTATCCAAAGTCATAATTAATGCAACTTATCGACCACCATGGAGAATTTCCAGTCATGTCATGAACAGGTGCACACCCTGTGTAGTCCTTCGATGTGTCAGTTTTAAAAGAAAAGAACACACTTATGCAAACTATACTTTAGATGAAAGCCATACAAACTGTGTGGAATTCTACTTTTTTAAAGATTATTTTAAGTTTACTTAAGACAGAAAAACAGTTTTAAACATCTTCATTTTCTACAACATCCACATATTTGAGGCATATTGAAAGTCCCGCCATGTTTTAGGCTTGTCCAATGAAAAGCCTTTTTTCTGCCTCTTGACTATTCATTGTGACATCGAGGTGCTTAAGGTTTTACTCTTACCATATAAACGAGCATTTCCAGTCTCGGCTAAATACGTACCTATATTGTAGCAGTCGGGCAGTTAAAGGTCTGAAAGCCAACTCTGAAAAGGAAGAGTTTGGGATATACTAGAGGACCACATCTTGCCTACATTTGTAGCTGCTGTCTGCCAAAGTTGTACCTGAAAGAGCCACTGCGCAAAGCTAAGCACAATGACGTGTGTAATCTGTTCAAATGGTGGCGTAAAGGAGACTTCTAAGCTTTCGATGTTTAACCGTTAAATACTCAAATAAGCCTGCTGTCGGAATATTTAGATATTTTATTTAACCTTAAGTATAGGTTGTATAAATGTGTTCTTTTCTTTGAAGGGTACGAGCCTCAAGAGCTGATAGTAGAGGTGACCTGGGTCAGTAACTTGCTGAAGTGAGGGGCCTAATTACATGCAGAATAAATCTACACAAAATGCCAAAGCTGTGGAGATTTAATATTTTTTGCAATCTTTATCAACATTTGGTACTTTGCATTTCATGCATTGAGAGGAGATAATTTTTTGTAGGAGGAAAAAAATATTAAACTAGTGTTGGGTGAAAGCGAGGTAGGGTAGATGACCTTGCGATTTGTTAGTCTGTATCATTGTCATACATTGATTTTGAATGAAAAAAAGTTAGTCCTTTTAAGATAACTGAATGTAGGAATGTTTCTTGTTTCCTATAATGTCATGTCAGTTGTCTGTTGAAATTGAGATTTGTGATAGTCCAGCACCTTCCTATTTTCTGGTTTTGGATGCGAGTTTTGAACTAGGCCCTAGTAAAGTCTCTAGATCCAGTTTAATGGAAGCTCTTGACTAGTCTGCCTTCATTCTCTTTCATTTCCCAACAATTACATCAATTGATATAATTCTTCCTGATTACCTGAACACTTAGACAAAGTCTTTCTGCTTTGATTTCCTGCAATTTGGTATTGGCACCATGAATGAAAATACATGTATGGTCATTGCAGTGTTTTGAAATGTTGGCACCATTTTTTCAAAATATTGGTTGGTCTATAGCATTCTATCTCAAACTATGCTTTTTATTCAAAGATTGGTGAGAAAATGGATTTAATAATGAATTTCTTGAATCTGTACCTATTATAGTAAATTAACTGCTGTTTGGTTAGAGTTTTAAATATGAAGCTTGTCATATATTTGTGTGGCAACTTATAGTAGTATTGGTTGGATGTTAAAGCGCAGATTAAATAAATGTCTAGTGTCATTTATGGTCTTGCTGTTATGCCTCAAACACCATATGAATTTATATTTTCTCTCTCGGGTTAAGTTTCTCAAAATACGAAATCTCAGACACTATGACACACCCAGGCTTATGCTTAGGGTGCCACTTAACATAAATACCAAAGTTCTGATGATGGAAGAAATTATACCAGCTGTTGGATCTTGTTCAGAAGTGGAACCCACCTGTTTGTATTTTAGACGAATTATTTTTATACATCCTTGTGCAGCATGTTCATTCATAAGGAAATTGATAGGGAATTCTACAAACAAGTGATTTGAGGTGAGGATAAAGAAATTTACCTGAGTAAAGTGATTTGAAAGAAAGCGCTGAGGACTTAGAATGACAGCTGTACAAAAATTGGTGAATTCAGATATAAAAGAAAGACAACCCACTTTCTCTCCACTGGTCATTCTTCAGTGTTCTGTGTGCCTCTGGCCACTTTAAAGATTAGCAGCAAATCTAGTTAAAATTAGTAACATTTTTTCCTATCCAACTCCTGCCTGCATTGACGTTTTGAAGTTGGAGAATGTTCAACAGAGTAATCTTCTGTAGATTTTTCCTCTCGGGATTGTCCTGGTACCGATTTACCAGAAGGTGAGCATTTCAACACTGCATGGAACTACAGTAGCAAGGCATTCACATCTGTCGGTTTTATGTAGCCATTATATATGTGGTTACGTTTAGACAACACCACGTGTACTGTGTTCTGTGCGGGTAAAACCATGTGTGTAAAGCCATGTGTTATCTATAAAATGTGGTTTTGGAGTGTCGGCTGATGGTAATCTATATTTTATTAAGATTAAGGTAAAAAAGAAAACAGTTAAGTGCGTGAATCATTCCCTTGCTCCTCACATCAGAAAGTAGATATTATATCCGCAGCAAACAGAGCTGTTCATTGATGGTTCCTGGTCTTTCATAACCTCCTAAAACTATAGCAAATGCACTTGCACGAGTGCCACCACATGCAGATATTTTCTTGCTATGTATGCACATTATTTATACTGAATCTGTGTTTTTCTGCCAGCTTTGCTTTTTACTTCAGACTCAGTGCACTTTTGTTACCTGTTCTTCACCTGGAGAACTTGAAGTTTTTCACATGATAGTATAATGAATTTTGTTTATCATCCTCTGTAAAATCGATGAGAGAACAAGTCATCATCATTACATTGAATTCATTGTGAACATCATTGCTTACCACCCAGCTGATTTTAATGCTCATTTTAGTTCCATGGGCGTAATTCCTGTCGATATTTGTTATGGAAATGAATTGTTTAATTGGCTATTTTCAATCTCCATATTATGGAATAGAAATTTGTATATTTGTACTTGGCAGGGAGGCAGAAGAGATGACGCGAAAGACAAAACATGCTATTTATATAATGATATGAATAAATACCATATTTGTACAATGTATTTGTATGGTTAACTTGGCCTTTGAGTTTTACTGTTCATAGAGAGGCATTACATCAATCAGCCTGTAATATATATGTTCATCAAATTATTGAAGAACTAAAGAGCATGGAGAGCACAGCACAGGGGCCTCTGACGAGTGTGGTGGCTGTGAGTTCAAATCCAGCTCATGCTGGCTTCCTCTCCAGTCGTATATTCGTGGAAAGGTCTGCCAGCAAACGCTGTGAAATGATCATGGGTTACCCCCCCAATACACCCCACCCCTACCCCTACCATAATGCCTGCCGCAATAATAATGGGTCTATGATATACTTTAAGACCTACAACATAAAAAGTAGAACCATGACGAGCAGCGAGGACACTGCAATGCGAAATGGCAACTGGTCACGTGTAACCATGAAATACGGTCTCTTGCCAATTTTCCTCTGGGCTTTATTCTAACTATACGCAAATACTTAAATAGTGGGGGAAACAACAAACACACACACACACACCAAGCACCAAGGCTTAAGCAAAATGAGATAAAAGAAATGTTCATCGCAATTTATAATAGACGTCACTGGTGTTATACTCAAAATGCTCTGTTGCCACATTTGACAGTCATTAACATTAAAACAATGCAAAAGGGCCAGGTTGACACTGTTCGCTTCCGTTGTTTAACAAAATTGACGAGTTTTAACTTATGTCTAGCTGAAAATGGCTGAAGGGTTTCACATCTCCCTGACGGTTGTCTTGGCGGGCTGTGACAAGTTGCCCCGCTCTCTCAAATCTGAAAAATAATGTGCTTTGATAGCGTTTACCTGAACGTTATACCAGGAAAGTCTTTCTCCACAACGGAGCGAATTTTCCTACTTCACATGTGGAGTCATTTGTGTTTTACATGGAATGCTTATCGAATTGACCGTTCAGGTCGAATTCGTTTCAAACTACGAATATGTTACGTGAAATGAGGTGAACAGCCGAGTTCCTGCACTTACCAAAATATGACGTTTTGCAATAGCAGAATACGTCTTGGAAATGCTGTCTGATTAAATAAATCAGATTAATTTTTTTGAGTGTATAGGTTTTTACATTCAGGTATCTCAAATATTTGGTAAAATATGTTCGAACTAAAAGCTTTAATCTTGTAAAATATATTCACCAAAAAGAATCCTCAAAATTTGTTAAAGGGTGTTTTAAAATGGGTACCCTTTGCTGCGAAATGACGATTCTGGTACATCGTTACAAATTTGCCCGTAAATCCTTGTATGGGATTGAACAATACATTACCCAGCTGTGGCCCGAATTACTTCAAAAGGAGAATGTTTCCCTATTTGGTTGGTTGTGTGCCAGAAAACCACTGGATTTCCATCGTGTCCATACCTATCCATAACCTAATGCCGAGATTTCTCTAAGGATGATCTATAGGGAGCGGACATTGGTCTAGTGGTTAAAGGCGCTTGCCGTAGAGTAGTTGGAGCTCACGAGGTGAGGGTTTGAACGTCTGAAGGCGACTTGCTTTGCACGTTTCCGTGAAGTTTGGTTAAAAACAGTTGAATGAGGATTCTTCCACTAAGTGATTGACTCAAGATTTTTTTTTCTAAAATTTGGAGCGCAGAGAGGGTATGTAGTGTACTTACCTGCGCATTTGTTTCGCAACCAACCAAGAGGAATGCTGTTCTGATGATAGTCATGCTCCAATAGGAAACTTTTGAAATGCTGACTGAGTTCAAAGTTCAAAGCCAAGTCCCGCCATTAAGCAGAACGCATAATGGTATAGAGATTTTGTCCATCTGTCCGCCCGTCCCCGTCCCCGGAAATTATTTCAAGTTGTTTTCAACGTGCAATTTTAATTTTTGGTTGATATATACATAGATACAGAAGTGGCGATATGTTACGGCCCACATTTGTCCATTCTTACATTGGTCATGGTAACCAGTTTGCCATTTCGCTGATATCCACTATGTAGATAGATGCATATGCACTTCATTGAAACAACAATTGTTTTGCATATACAGCTTTTATTGTCGCGGAATACATGCATATAGCTATAGGACTGAGAATGTGTCGCACCTCACATTCGTCCTTGCATTTCCACGGCCGCCATTGACAATTTCTCATTGTTTACCAAAAATACCTGTGAGTGTGGCTTTAGACCAACCTAGAACTCTAATTTTTTGACTTATACTATTTTACGTTTTGGTGGTAACATGAATGCGTGCAGAGTTGATGATGTGGAGGCCCTGTCATTGGTTGCTATATTATTTGTAACTTGATTTGGGAATGGAAGTTCAAAATGTGATACAGTTTCAACTTACATCAAACAGTATTCATTCGAAATTTAAAAGCTTGGTATCAGTTGAAAGAATGGGCGATTATACATCTCGTTTTTCTGATTGGTATTTTACTTCGTTCGAAGAAAATCTCCCGAGAACAATGTCTTAAATAAGTGTTAAAGGTGGAAGGCCTAGGACGATGGAGACACACCCCTGTAGCTTCGCCACCTGAAAATCCCCATGACTATACGGCTGAACAATGGGAGCTGGACTCGAACATGGAACATCGTGCGTTGTTCCAGGATTGCACAGAATCTATATGGGGAGGGGGTGGATACTACAGGTATAATTTTAATTTTTTAACAAATACGAAGCGTGGTTCTCATGCGGGTATAGCTTGTGCATCGATGGCCATTAAATGGCCATTTCAAGAAACAATGGACAAGATGTGTTTGTTATTTATCTGATTGGTGAGTAACCCTTCGGATTTATGCGTTCATCAAACAAAATTGAGGCTGGGTGCTCTGGGGCCTAATGGATAGCGCTTTACACTGGCCCTCTCAATCGCTGTTCAAGTCCAGTTTATGCTGGCTTCCTCCGGTCGTACGAAGGAAGGCCTGCGGATGGTCATGGATTTCACACAGGCTCTCTCACCATAATGGCGGGTGTCGTCGTATAAGTGAAATATTCTTGAGTATACGGCGTAAACACCAAGTAAATAAATAGTGATAAATTAGAATTGTTTGTATATGATAGCTGATTGCTATATATCTATATATCTATCTATATATCTATCTATATATACATATATATATATATATATATATATATATATATATATATATATATATATATATATATATATACTCCAAATAATTCAAATAATTTTTTTTCTTTACATAAATGCCCATATATGGAATTTATAAAACGATAACTAAATGATTATTAAAAGAGAATACGTATATAGAAGACGTAGACATGTATTTAGTCAAACGAAGACAGCGTGAATTGATTTTGATTTAATTTCGGTTCCGCAGGAAATGATGTGTTTGTACATTATTTGTAGGTTTGTATCTAGAGACTTGTTGTCCAAGTAAATGATGGATGCTGTTTTGTTTGTAGCTGTATGTTGCTTTGTTTTCTCGCTTCCCTGAAACCCCTATCCGGCTATTCTCATGGAAAGAGGACACTGAAACTGACGGCTTAATGAACACACATGTTGAACCATTCAACGTATTATAGATTTGTAACGATCGTTTGCGAAAACCCTTGAAAATTATCTACCCAACAATATTGACACCGATTCTAAAAATTTTTGAATCGTTGTATCGCATTTAAATGTAAACTTCACACCAAGTATATGCCAATATGCAAGGTGTTGCTGAAAATGGGGGACGAACCTTGGGGAGGGGAAGTGGGAGCGAGGGGAGCTGGAAGATACATCTGCGTAAGGCCCATGTAAGTGGTCGACACAGGAATGCATGGACATTTGCACGGATCAGTGGTGTTAGAGACGCGTTTGTATATACCTGTTTTGGAGATTTATTCTGATATAACATTTGTACAGTCTGGTATTACGGAGCAACATAGCGCCCTCACTTTTCATATTGACTTCCTCTCACATCAGCGTTATTTGACAACTCGCTGACTAAACATGTAGCGTCGAAGTGGAAACCGGGACAAAACTCGCTCTGAGGGACAGTGTTCTCTCCCCTCCGTCACTAAAATAGGTACCAAATGTTAGGTCCCCAAAATATGTAGTCAGCTGTTATGTGACGGTGTTATATGTGTAATGAATGAATAAATAACTGAATGGTTTGGTTCTTCGCTACAATAATATAGACCTATTCTGGCCGCCATATATACTATCAAGGAACAATTCTTGAATATAGCTTTAACCCCCCCCCCCCCACTCCCAAATAAAAGGAATAATAATAATAATAAAAAAACAGGTTTATCATTGAGCGCTTACATTTGTAGTATATTTCAGCCGCGATGTTACATAACCATACTATTTTTTATCCAGATTTAGAACGATATTTTTTTATCTTTTCATGGTGAGTGACTAACTAAAACTGGGTGGAGGCTTTTCTAGCCTCCATTTTTGGGGGAAAAATATTTAATAACTTCAAACAGTCAAATGTGATCCCATGCACTTTTCAAGTGCACGTAAATTGCATCCCGTGTGTATTTGCACTTAAATAATTCAAGTAATTCCTATAAAATATGACTGCCCAAAACTTCAAAATGGATTATTGGGTACAATTCGAACTATTTGTATCGACGACAAAATCCTATATAACACATAATATACACTGTTATAATTCATGGAGTTCGGTACTGGAGAAATTGTTGACACCTACCTCTCATGGCCTGTATGGGTTCTTGGTGACAATAGGCTGTGACAATAGGCTTATGTGGCCGTTTGCAGAGTCTAACGTTCGTTGGAGACCATTTGTCTCCCACCAATATATATGGTTGGTCACATTTGGGGAACTTTATTAACTTAAATTTCCGTGGTTTACAACGAGCACTCCGGTTTCCTCCACCTAGAGAACTGACTGTTATCGTATTTATAAAAGAAATATTATGTTAAACATCACAAAGAAATGATTATAAATATGTATTATAGGCCTACATTAAAGAACAACGCTTTTTGATTTCTTAACTTTCGACTGCTTCAATTTTTAAAACAAACATGGTATTTACTTTTTTATTTTACTAGTACCGTATACTAGTGCCGCCATCGTATTAGTGAAATATTCTTGAGTACGGCGAAAAACACCAATCAAGTAAATAAAGAAATCACACTTTCATAGGTTTTGTTTTCCCGATTTCAGCTAGAAATGATACCCGTGCATCGTGGGTATATAGGCCTACCTGACAGTCATCGCACCGTTTTCATGCGCTAATTTATAGATCTTAAAATAGGTGCTGACTGTGTTATCGGTCTGCATAATGACCACGATGCTTTGATTTATTTATTTATTTATTTATTTATTTATTTGATTGGTGTTTTACGCCACTTGGTGCTTTGAGTTTAAGTGTTTTTTTTATATAAAGCTAATGTAAAATCAGCACTGTGAAATTTCGCTACATGGTTATAGAATTTCAGGTGAAAATAGTGAATGTCCTTATTTCTTACATAGAGACATGTCACAAATTGAACTGAATGAACTCTATTTGTATGAGTAAAACAATGACAAAAACGACAATGATAATTATAATTCCATGTACTATTGTTAATGGGATTATTATTGTTTATCACAGAAAACAACTTGTAAGTAATACCTAAAACGGCACGTTACTATTATAAAAAAATATACTGCATGTTATATAACACATATAATATATGAATTCAGAAGAATTCAGTGTTAATTATATATATATATATATATATATATATATATATATATATGAGTTTATATGCAATTTATGAGACGTTACTGGTCTAAATATTCTTGGGTGAAATATCCTTGAGTACGGCATAAAACACCAATCAAATAAATAAAATTTCTCTGTATATAAAATTTATTTGTTTAACGATTATTGTGGTAAAGGATTTATTTGTTTATAATATTTGATGCTGAGTATATGATAAATATAGCATTTAAGTTGTATGAGCTATTGTTTTAAAATAATAAATTATATTTGATATAAATTCTCTGTATACACTGCATGGAAGTTCTAGTCACGTTATAGTCTACTTTTAATTTTTCTATAAATAGTAAATCTAGGCGCCGAGAGACATTCATATACCAATTATCTTACATAATGAACAAGACCAATTTCCAAACAACGTTCAACACAAACCATTAGAGAAACTAATACATGATGTATAAAGTAAGGAATCAGGAAGGATCCATAAAGAGAATCACTTAACTGTTTTCCACGATGCCCAAAAGATGCAATTTATTTATCTTCTGGACGAAATATTTGATCAGTGTCCAAATCGTATACTGTGTACGCTGTTATAGACTGTTAATCAAAATATGTGTCTCACGTTGCAATTTTACATATTCAACGTGCGATTTTACCTGAACCTCCCTAATTTCAATTTCATTTAAAAAAAAATTTCAATTTCACTTGTTTTGGCATGGTTTAAAAAAGAACTTAAAAGTTATTACCATAAAAATGTTAGTGTGTCAATTAAGAATATTCCATCAAACGCTTTTACTCTATAAGCGTCGTAAATTTTATAAACATGCAGTGTGTAGTTTTCTATTATATTAACTAAATATATAGACGAGATGTCCATACAGAATGTGTGATTGCGCTCAACCCGATGACGTCTATACATCATGTTAAATGATATCGCTATCTTGGATGTACAAACAGTTGTATAATCAAAGCGCAACTGAAATACATACAAATTGCTATTAACTTAAACTGTTTACTTGTTTATTTGATTGGTATTTTACGCCGTACTCAAGAATATTTCACTTATACCACGGCGGCCAGCAATATGGTGGAAGGAAACCGGGCACAGCCCGGGGGAAACTCGCGACCATCCGCAGGTTAACATATGAACTAGCATAGTACACAATGTACAAACTGAATAAGCGTATGGCCCTAGAAAATTCCTTGAGTCTGTCCGGCAACATTGAAAACACTTGTCTACCTCTCTTAACACGAATCTGTCCCAATTCTTTACATGGTATATACACTTTGTTAGTTCTTCCATGCTTTGTGTTGAAAGTTGTTTTGGACTTGGCCTTTCCATTGTTGACCAGATTTCATTATAATGGTTAACTTTGTGTTCATAGATTTTTAAACTTTAATTTTTTAAAGTTTTAAAATTTATCTGTAGCTTAAAAGTCATTACGACAAAATTATAGTGTGTCATTAAATATATCACTCATCTAACGTATTCTATCCCAGTTTCTTAAATTTTACATTTCTTTATATTAAGCTCATGCAGAAATTTGTGGCGTTCTGGGTCCAGCTGTTCGAAAAGTGTATTAGTTAATACTGGTATTAAGTCATTTTTTATGTGTAAGATTTTAGCCAAATTCAGAAGACAAAGTAGTTATCCAAAGTGTATGTATAACAGCAGCAGATTTAGGTCATATTGAATATACTGAATTGAAGATTTGGCTTAATGTTGAATTTGGTATTAATTCTAAGTGTCATAGAATAGTTTTGAGCAATCGGGCCCTGCTTCATAATTGTCTAATTCCACTTAACCCGGGGGCTATTGGAGCTGGATATGCATCCTGTCAAATGCTATAACGGAACGTTTGACATAGGGAAACTTGTTAGCAAAGAGCAACTGGAATACATATCCTGATTAACGGCAACTTATAAACTACGTATACACAGTAATGATGAAGTCGAGGTATCTCGACGTAAATGTGAAAGATTTCACAAGTTTTCTGTCCACATAATATTTTACGTGGTGATGCCTTGGCTTCATTATTTATTATTGAACCCACTTACAACTATAAGTCTTAAGCAGTATGTATATACAGGGTTTGGTATATACGATTTACATACCGGTACTGATTCAATTTAAGCACCGACAGAACGTCCATCGCATGTTTCTGGTTTCATTTAAAATAGATGACGGCAGCCCTTCATATGAATCCGTCCTAATGTCTTCATCTCAACTTTATACACAGGCTTAGTTTTTTTAAGTGAGCGTGGTTTGTGTTGAGCGTGGTTTTGGGTATATATAGGTTTTGTGATTGTTGTTATTACGGTTAACAAATGATTGATATATATATATATATATATATATATATATATATATATATATATATATATATATATATATATATATATATATATATATGCACAATAAGCCTATAAGCCGACATAGCATTTTCAGATCTGATTTACTGATTGTTGTTTACTTATTTATTTATTTATTTTTTTTATTTGTTTGGTGTTTTACCCCGTTATTTAAAGCCAGGTTTAAATCTGTACAGCAATAAATATATGCATCGCTGTAAAGGCAGCTTATATGCATGATATTCTCATTTCTATACATATATGCAATACCTGCGTATTGATCACGATTATGTCCTTTGAACAAAACAATGGTTGTAATTTCGGACGAGAATTAATTCTATTCATGCAGCTGTCCATACATTATATACCTGCGTACAGGATTTAGCTGAATGTAGACATGTATATATAATAAAGTATACAATGACGAAACAATAAAACTGAAGACGTATCACTTGTATTTCCTACACATAATTAATTTTTGATTATATTATGAGATGATCTCATACCATGATGTTATATTTTATCTTTATGTGACGCTTTAGTCAACGCGATTTTACTGGTGGCCAGTTTTATTGGTGGAGGAAAATGGAATGTCAGGAGTAAACTTAACGACTTTTGGTGAGTGACTATACCCAAGTGGGACAAAGATTTCAACCAACAAGTTTCCAGGTATACAAACCAGTTATTTATTTCAGGAATAACACATCTTACCTGTATCTGTGATAGAGCTTTATGTATGCACCACGTTTGTCAGAAATTCCAAGCATTCTGAGGGGAACAGAATATGGTAATGCGATAGGTAATCGAATAGAATCGAGAGGAGTTCAAAACAAAAGGTTTGCTGCTATATATACGGCCTTCAAACACGCAGAAATCTGTGTATCTGAAAACGATCGATGAACTTTTCAGATAAACATATTTTAATGGATTTTAATTAACAGGCAATTAACTGAAAGGCTTTAACACATTTGCACCTGCTACAAAAAAGAACATGTATCAAATACAGCGCGCGTGGTGGCGGCATTTTTCACATAAACATGTTTATTAAATCTCATCGACCCGTCCCTACAAATCTATATATTAGCTTAACGCTTCGACATTCTAGAAGGGATAGCATTGTTCACAAATTTACATATTTGTATGTATAGGAGAAGTTTGTTATACGTTTGTTAGTCTAATTCAGTTGCTGGTGAATGGAATACAAAATAAAAAATCTTTGATAAAAAAGATGATTTTTGATTCATAATATGGTTTTTAACTGGCTCTAAACATCCGCCATCCTGTTGGTCTGTACACCTCCCCCTGCCAGCCAGATCGAAAGGCGCGAGAAATTAGATGTTGTCAAGTTTGCATTCGCCGCCTTAATTGTTGGTTTGTTACCAAACGTGCGGTTTTGGAAGGAGACAAGGTGTGTGGGCATGCGTCAGTGATCAACAAGGCTTTCATCGAGGGGCCGTGAAGATGGGAGGAAAATAGAGGGGGCGTCAGAACGGGCAAACATTTGATACGCTCACAATTATCTGAGGCCTAACAAGTGGCGAAGGGACACCATATTACTGTATATGCACCCGACACATATCTTGTTTACAGGTGGCAGAAAAAACAAACTGCCGCGGAAAGTGATACAGCCTACGTGTTGTCGAAGACAAACAGTTTTAGGGTAAGGATTGAGGATTTCACCCTCGCGCGTGTTTACAGGACGCCTGAAAGCAAATTGGCGAAACTCTGAGTGAGAGAGCTTGTGAAATAAAGAAGGGAAGGCAGGCGACATTCTTCTTTTTCACCTTGACTAGAAGATGAGCGATCGGCGTGGAATGTTTGAACTGGAGCTGTGTGATTCCCGCATCAGCAACACTCATACTCACAGCTCTTAGTTCAAACAAAGGTTAACACTGAACTAACCAGGGACAACCTTACCCCCACCCCCCCTCCCCCAACACCCTCACTCCCCACACCTAGTAGCCATCCATCCATTCCGACAGCAGTCATGTCCACCCACACAAAAAAACACATTTCAAACATTTTGCCCACCATCCCACCTCCTATTCTCTCCGTCAGAATTCCGACTTTTCTGGAGTATCCCCACCCCAAATGACTTAATCCCAACCCTAACACGACATCCCCGCTCAGAAATCATCCCAAACTCGCCGCTCATCTCATCTGGAATCCCTGGCCCATCAGCGAACTACGATAGCATACATATCGCATCATCGTGACAAGTTGTTGCCTAGAATTTCTGCCTTGGCCAAGTACATTTTTCGAAGCATAAGACATTCAAGACAATTCATAGCACGAAATTTCTTCAAACATAGTCTCCGAGAAGATTTCGATCACGTGCATCCATTTAAATACGGACATGGGCAGAAACCTTGTACAAATGTGAAATCATGCTCCGTGTTTACTTTTTATAAATTCTGCCCACAGTCTCGAAACAAGTGTAATATTTCACAGTCAAGTTAAAAATATCCACCGTCGTTTTATGGATGATGATAAATTTCATGCAAATGAGTAAAGTCAGATGTAAGAAACTAATTTATCTAAAATTTTGACAGAATTGAAAGTTCTAACAGTAAAAGGTTTCTCCGAAGCAAAATAAAAGACATAGTTCTAACTCTTGTTTTGTTTGGGTTAAATGTTCGAAACTCTTCACAATTTGAGAATAAATACATGTTAACCTGCAACTAGACCAACATCGCAGATACACATACATGTTCACGAATGATGAACGAATAATGCTTTGAAATTTCAGTGTATTGTCTAAATGTCTATTCCTGTTACTCCAATGTAGTGTCTCCAGGTTTGCAGAATAGCGGAAAGGTTGATGTGATACTGAATCTATCTCTACACGCATATACTTTATTGAAATCAATTAAACTCATCAATTAAATCGTTTGTTTGAATCAGCTCTCGTTTGTGGCGTTTATCAAGTATCTCTTAAAGGGTAAAATCTCTCCCGGGGTACAGAGCCCAGGATTTAAAAAGAAAAAAAGAAGAAAAAAAAGAGACAAAAAAAAAAAAAGAAAAAAAAAGAAAGAAAGAATGAATAAATTCATTCACTGAGAAACGGAATTCATTACATGGATTTGGAATACCCCAAGGTGAAATCCTATATTAGAATCTGTATTTGGTCATTTTCGACTAAGGTCTCGGCGACAGTCAGGAATGTAATCTTAGAGCATTCTTAATTATTTTTCTTTTGGAAGAATCCTTGATGTAGTGGAACAATATACCAAACCATTGTACTCCCAAGGTCCGAGAAACAAGCTACTAGTCGTGATCACATTTTCTCCGCTACTATATAAGGTTCAACTCCATCTCTTCTCACTCCAACTCCTTCATCTGCATACAAGTATATTAATTACATCATATCGATTTATAAATGCTACTGTTCGGTGTCTTCATGCCATTTAAAGCGTTTCTAGCTGTCGTTACAGAAGTTCTTGGAGCTTTTCTTTCGTAAATGATGATTCTCTATATCAAGAAGTTCTTCTGATCCCTAGTTGAGTGGCTCCCAATAGTTCTGTAGATACCTAGTTGAGTGGCTCCCAACAGTTCTGTAGATACCTAGTTGAGTGGCTCCCAACAGTTCTGTAGATACCTAGTTGAGTGGCTCCCAACAGTTCTGGAGATCCCTAGTTCAGTGGCACCCAATAGTTCTGTAGAAGCCTAGTTGAGTGGCCCCCAACAGTTCTGGAGATCCCTAGTTGAGTGGCCCCCAATAGTTCTCTAGGTGCCTAGTTGAGTGGCCCCCAATAGTTCTGTAGATCCCTAGTTGAGTGGCACCCAATAGTTCTGGAGATCCCTAGTTGAGTGGCACCCAATAGTTCTGTAGATCCCTAGTTGAGTGGCCCCCAATAGTTCTCTAGGTGCCTAGTTGAGTGGCCCCCAATAGTTCTGTAGATCCCTAGTTGAGTGGCACCCAATAGTTCTGTAGAAGCCTAGTTGAGTGGCCCTCAGTAGTTCTGTAGATACCTAGTTCAGTGGCTCCCATCAGTTCTGCAGATCCCTAGTTGAGTGGCTCCCAGTAGTTCTGTAGATTCCTAGCTGATTGGCTCCCAATAGTTCTGCAGATCCCCAGTTGAGTGGCCCCCAATAGTTCTGTAGATGCCTAGTTGCACGGACCCAGTAGTTCTGTAGATCTCTAGTTGAGTGGCCCACAATACTTCCGCAGATCCCTACTTGAGCGCCCCCTAATAGTTCTGTAGGTCCATAGTCCTGTTGATTCCAAAGGTCATTTTAGTTCTACAGGCCTGTAGTTCTGTGGTTCTCTATAGTTCTGTTGAATCCTAGTCCCGTGGCTTCCAGTAGTTCTGTAGATCCCTAATTGTGTTGCTCCCCATAGTTCTGTAGATTCCTAGTTATTTGCCTCCCTGTAGTTCAGCAGATCACGAGCAAAGAACCTGGAGAGCAAGACTTTTGCATATATAGATACGCGGTTACATAACGATGATGACATGTGGTGCATGAACTATAGATGTACCACTGAGAGATGAAAGCAAATGTTTATTACAGTAAGACAGTAAACAGTAAACATTGCTTTCAATGGTTTACATGTATGTTGTAAAATTATCTTAAACTTATGTTTTTAACGTTTGACACTCAGTGCACATATAGTTCTGGGGCTGACTCCACAGTCATTCTGACTTATGTCAAAGTTTAAAAACTCATCAGAACGCTTGGTTTTTGGAACTGGAAGTTTAAATTTCACACATTTATGCGGTGCTAAGCATTTGAATTTCTAGGGCCCTAAAATAACTTTTGAAATCTTATTTTTGAAAGAAACTTAATTAACAGAGAGCAGAAGAAGAAGAAACCAATGTTGCTTCTTGGTGTAAAGTTTATATATGTATACATACATGTTTAAAGCGGTGATACGGAGTTACTTCCCTTACCCTGTGACAAACAAGGCACCGTTGTTTTAGAACAATTGTACATCGATCTCACAAAATCTGTGTTGCTCTGCATGGTTTATTCCCAAGAAAACGAGTAAATATAATTTGCCTGCTACTATCTCATAAAAAACAATCATCTGACAACAAGACGCCAAATTTATTCTTTAAAGTTCTTGAACATAACCAAATGGCAAATATATTTGAAATAAGCTAGTGGAAGTTAAGTGTGTGCACATTTTACGTCAGAAACATTTTGTGAAAGACGTGCCGCAAGAGCAGGTGAACTGAAATATGTTCCACAAAAACCGGTGACAGTATGAGCAGATGAAACAGGAAATTATCACAATATTTACTGTGTTCGGACAATCTATTAACTCATATATTTTTAATTGTTTTATTAAAATTATATCTTTGCCAAAGAAAACATGCTTTATATATTTTGGTCCTATAATTATCTTTTAAAAAAAACCATCTCAAAAGTCTTCAACCTAACCACTAGACCGTAAAGCGCTCCGGGACCACAATATACATGGTTTAAAAATTTAATACAGTGTTATCTTTCTCTTCATGTTTCATATTACGTTCGAAAATTGGCTGTAAAAAAAAACTCAGTGAATGGCAGTACTTTTCGTTTTTAGCATTTTCCGTGCGATATATATTTCGATTTAGACATTATAGTGGCAGTGACAGCTTAACGATATAGCTGAAGCATACTATGTAAAGATAAAATGTAAGGTTTTACGATGTCCGTGATGTACTAACATTATGATAACACACTCCTCAACTTATCACTGAACATTTATGAACGTTATTATAATTTTGAGACGTTTATTTATATTTATCTGAAAAATTGTTGAAGAAAGAGTGCTTCGATGCTACGTCGTATCGATGTAAGGATTTCTGATATGGATCAATCATTAATGAAGTGGTCAACAGAAAGACGCTTTTTTTATAAATACCTATCGTATTATACCAAGGGGGAATCCTGGGATAATAGAGAAGAGTAAAACGAGAACAGCGACGACAATGTGATATTTTGGTCACAAGCAACCGGTGCAATCCGATCTCTTGTCAATTTACCAAATTTAGGGTTATATTCCAACCACTCAAGCAAATCTTTAGATACTATAGCAACTTATAAATCCCTATTTAGAGCCATGGCTTAAGCAAAATTAAATAACAAACGGCAGTGATGTTAACTGCAGTTTATCAGACGTCACTGGTCTAGAATTACTAAAAAATCTGTGTCATCACCACACGTAATATACAATCACATGAAAACAGTCCAGATCGATCAGGCCTTGAGGACTCACAGTCCACCTACGCTGACATCCAGTAAAAAAGACTGCAGCATATATAAAGTAAAACCATGCACGCACAGCGTCATAGTGTGATGCTTTACAAATGAATTGAGTAAAAAAAGAAATGCAGTGATGTTAACTGCAATTTATTACACTTCAATGGTTTAGAATTACTCAAAATGCTGTGTTGTCATCACATTTAGCAAACATTTACTTACTGTATCATACCGTCTGGGATTCCCTATTGTATTATACTGTCTGGGATTCCCTATTGTATTATACCGTCTGGGATTCCCTACTGGATTATACCGTCTGGGATTCCCTCCTGTTTTATACCGACTGGGATTCACTCCTGAAGAATATATATTTACACTTCTCTCTAAACAACCTTGATAATTGATTTTGTTATATTCTTGCGTTGTGAAATTAAATATTAAGTACACCTCTTTTGGTGACCCTTTTGGCGACTCGATGGTGTCTATATCCTATTGACTGACGTTCGTTCAGCGGGGATTCGGAAGCGTGGGAGATCGTACAAATATACTAATCATCCAATGTGAGCTGTATGATCAGTTATTTTGGTTTAAATCCAGTCATGAGACGCAATCGGTCACACAGGAGATTTTCTTTTCACAGGCCTATTTTTTACCCATTTTCCTGGCGGATCATTCTTATTTATGGTTAACATATCTTTATTTTCTACGGACAAGAAATTAAACCGCAGTTCATATTTTGTAGACGCACGAATAGGGCTTAAATAACTCAGATCTAACATGAAATTAAAATAGCTTATTACAACTGTTTTCACAGATTCATTCACTGGACTTATAGTAATTTCATCTCAGTTTACATGTGTGTGATGATAACATATACGCCGTTATCACTTATCCCATTTCATCACTGTATACACGGTAGACATGGTACTGCTTTTGTGTTTTGGAGTGTACACATCGACGCTGCTGAAGGGACCGTTTGTCCTTTCATTATAATGATAGGATTATATTGACAGTCGATGATAGGAAAAAGGCCCTGGGTTATCTATCAGGGAAGACTATTACTTTTTAGGACACTTGATAAACTACCGTGTTAATAATAGATGGGTAAGAGCTTAATAAGACCAGGACGTAATCCTATAACGGAGCTTAATTTCACCCCAATGTTAACAGGGTCAGTCACGATAAAGCTCTCTGGTAACACCTGACCAGAGCAAAGTTACAGCACAAGCAGTGACCTGTATCAAGTTGCTCCTCTCTTATATAATTCTGATTTATTGATATGTAAGCTACTTATACCACCACTTATACACTCAATATGTAGAGATTAAACCACCAAAAATATATGAATAAGTGCACCTCACTCCCCCTCCCCTCTCAGCCTATGACGATTCGAACCATCGACCGATCACTCACGCCAAAGAGCCCACGGGCTTAAGTCAGATCTCTCTATCTATAACGGACGACCTCTGCCCGTTCGCTCTCTCCGAACTGTTGATGACAAAAGACAACAAACCACGGTCTGATGTTCTCCTGTCGGATTAACGGTGTACACACCAGTCTCTGCTCTGCCCTCTACATCACTCCGTCATGGTTTTCACCGCTAATTACATTCCAGGCTACCCTCTCTTTCTCTGGCGATTTCCCTCCAGCCTCTAAGCAATACTGGTCTTCCTGCAGCACAAAAGAAGAGATTTCTGCCCTTTTTTGTGACGAATCCCAGTTTTCATACATTGCCGAACTCTTTTTCTACTCGCTGTAGCTCGTTATTTGGAAAGACCCCGACTTAACTTGAGATTTCCATAAGTATCAGTCTGATTAGCAGAGCAAGGGCTTTTTTCCGAACTCCTGTTTCTGGGGTCAACTGTGGATGAATGACAGCTCACATTAGATGATTCTGGTTATGTAAGGTTATAGGCTAACTCACGCTACTCTAAAACTCTGCTCGCGTATCTAACTCGAATGCACACACGCGCGCGGTTTATTTATTTATTTGGTTGGTGTTTTACACCGTACTCACTTATATTTCACTTATACGATGGCGGTCAGCATTATGGTGGGAATAAACTGGACAGAAGTTGGGAAACCCTCGACGATCCGCAGGTTCGCGCGGTTTAGTGAAATGCAGTATGTATAAGCACATACAGCTGTATGTATGTGCACTATTAATACAAATTCACCATAGCCATTTTTAATGGGTTTCCTTTTCTATCACTACTGCAGTATCGTTTTGTTCCTGTATACAACAAACACAAAGGAAACAAAATCCTAATGTTAAGCATTTCTAAAATGTCTTGAAGTGAAATACAAGATGCTTTTCTTTTTAAATTTAAAAATATGTGTTTTTGTACATGCTTGTAGAATACAATGAGAATAACTGTTAATTTGAAAAAGAAAATCAAGAGTGTATCTAAACATGGTAAAGTATGCAAATTCTGAAAAATTATAATAAACACGCACAAATATGCAACTTGTAAAGAAAACAGTTATTATGATTAACATCAAGCAAGCGTTTGGATCTGTCGCGTGACAGCTACTGTGGGTAAGTCGTAAAATTCCTTCCCGCCTTTAATGAAGCGATCAAAGGTTATGGATTCTTTGTTCTTACTTGGAGCATGCAGGAGTTTCGGCATATATGTACTCGCACTAGTAAGTACTACTCAAGCACCTCACAGCCTTACAGCAGAAAACCATGTGTTTTGCCATTTGTTTATATCTAATGAAAGTTTCTCATTTGGCACAAAATTATAACATTTCATAAAATAGCATAATGTTCGAATAAAACTCGTATAAGCAATGCAATAATTTAATCTTTTTTTTGGTTTTGTTTGTAAGTATGACTGTTGTAGACTTCCATTGTGACTGTTACATTGTTATATATATAGCTCTTCTTCTGATGACATTCAGTACCGTGTTCCACAGTTAAGTCAGCAAAACTGGAGCATGTATATGTAGTACTTCCATGCACGGTTCATCATTACTTCACGGGTAGAGTCTCAGGATGCCTTTGGTCAATTCTCAGAATATACTATACTCTGAAATTATATCCTATTATACGACACATATTTACATTACGAATTAAGTAAGTTTATATCCATTAGTCCACTAAATCTGACAGAACTGAGGTGTTACGTTTCGTAAGTGGTCCTGATTTTAAAGTTTTATTGGGAATGCTCATGTCCATGATATAAAGTGTATAGCTCAGATCCCTTGCCTTTAAATCCGCATCACTTTCTCGTAAAAAATGAATCAACGACGCTGTTGTGAATATTGTCATCTATATACATTCTCCTCGTTTAAACATGCTCGTAACGTGGATGTTGTCCTATAGGAGTGTTAACAGCCCACCCCCACTCTTTGTTTGACCACCCTCAGATGTGACCAAACTATCCCGAGCTGACCGGAGGTCGTGTGTCCCGGACAGTCCGTATTAGTGGTGTTTGCTAACACATGGCTGGGATGGACAGGGTCAATATACCGAATCACCCATGTGTTAGTTCCTCACTTGTAGGACAACCTACGCTCTCCGTCGGTATCCTCTGAAAATATACACATCATCTTCTTTTTTTTTTCACAAGCTGATCTTTATTGACTTTTACATTTTACAGGACTCCTATCGCAGGGCATACAGGCCTTTGTACATATTCATGCACGACCTCGACATGTTTCTAACACAGACATGAAATCTGAGGTGAGATAAATCAACTTAACCAGAAATCGTTTTTCAACAATAAAGGTTAAAGTATTTCAAGTAACCATTGCTTCTTGTAAATGAAGTCTGATTTCAAGCGATGCACAAAGTGGTGCCCATTTATCAAGAAAATCTAAATTTCCATTATATTTTTCATACATATAATGCTTTTCAAGGTTACGATTATTTTTTCACTTCGTATAGAAATGATTTGAAAATCGTTTCTTTATCCTCAAAGCAACATTTGTATATGAACCATTTCCATAGTCATACATACAATAAATCTATAGGCACAGCGTACTGAAGAACCCGGTTAAAAGAAGGTTCGTAATAACAAAGAGTTTAAGACAAATAATCCAGGTTATACATGAATGAAATCCCAGGGCACGATTTCATGCTCCGCCTTTGCATAAAGTTTGAAATGCACACCATTCCCCCCTTAAGTTTTTAAGACTAACTTATCTTGAAAGCAATATACACCTGCTGTTGCTCACATCATTCCGTACCAGTATATATTATCTTTAGAACTATAAAAATTGAAACTGAAATAATTTGGAATTGTTATTGCATATGTATCTTGTTTTTACAGAGAATAAGATATCGCAAATTTTCTATCCTTTTTTTTCAACATTGCATCGTTCTTGTACATGGTAAATCAGTTAAGACTGTTTCAATAACATGTCTGTTTAAACATATATACTCGATTTCTCTGTGCATTACCAAACATTACCAAGTATTATCAAACCTTTAACACCAGGTATTTACCTTGAATATTTAATATGTTTTTTGTAATTTTTTCCAGCTGTAACAATAAAAAATAATAATAATTCAGCTGTCATCATAACAGAATTGCATAAATGTGTTTTCGTGATATACAGGATTTCATAAATAAACAAATGATATGAAAGCGTCGTATTAGCCTGTAGTCATTGATAATTCATACAGGCGCTGAACTGAATAATTTACAGTCAAATACAGATAATTTATTTTGCAATTCATCTAGGTCATAAGCTTCCTTGAATGCATTCAGAGCAAATAGTAAATAGTTTTATTTATTTATTTTTTTTTTTTTTGCTTTCCTTATTATTCTTTCTTTATGCTTTATTCTTTCTGTTTTCTTCTTTCTTGGGTGAGGGGATGGGGAGATTGGTGTTGTGTATCTCTGACTTATGTATGGCATTCACCTGAATGCGTTTTGTTTCAGTGGCGCTATACTGTGCGCTGCGGATCATTTATATTGTATGATTGTTTTGCAGCAAGCCTTTCTTGAGATACGGGTTTACCGTGGGCTAATATAAGCACCACGCCTATACACTATATGACTACAGCACTCAGCTGGCTACAAGCTCCTTGTTGCCTTTGTTTGCGGTCATCTAAAAGCTTGAAGCTGTGTGTTTGTCCGTGCATTTTACATCTCGCGCGTGGAGGGAACGCAAATCTATCACACGGTATAACAGCTTCTCGCTGATTCTCGTGCTGTTCATTTGAAAAGCTATTTCCCCGGCATCTATTCACTGAGAAACGAACGAGTAAAGAACGGAGTGAAAACCTCACTCTGTCGCGTATGAAAGCGAAAATTTTCCTGTGAAGATTTTAAAATGGTTTTTGAGTCTGAACGTCTATTCTCTGTCGGACGTTGCGTGTTGCTGGTGGACGTGCTGGAGCTATTGTCATCCAGTCCACTTGTCGAGGCTTTAATATTTGATGTTTCAGCTACATCCATTATTTCGCTAACTATTTAGCGTGTATTGAAGGACCTGTGTGGTGAAATGGGGATAAGCCCTTCTTTTGTTCGGAATAAAAAAACGGGGCTGCATGTTAATATCTCACGCATTCTGCAGACGACCTGGACTTACGTGTTGTGTGAACTCCATATAGAGAAGTAGACGAAACCACAACGACGTGTAGCCAGGGATTTAACCCGGCCTTCTGGAGATAGAATGAGGTTTAGGTGAACACCATGGACCTGAAAGACATATCTCCAACCAACAGTAACCTCTGATGGCTTCGAAGGGAACTAAGTCCGTGGGCGGAAGAATACTTCGCACGCGCCAGACACACTTTTTGTCGCGTGCCAATTTAGATTTTTGTCGGGAGCTTTTATCTTCCCAGAAAGGTAAAAAAGGTAGAGCACGTGCAGCAAGCCACCTGCCCACGGCTGATTAGAAATTCGGTCAAGTCGTACAGGTAACAAAAAATGAATATAAAGGTAAACTAGGTGCGAGGCAATCCGCATAAATTGATAATGGAAACGTCGCAGTGACTTTTGGCAAATAGCATATGCTGTTTGACAAAGACTGTCGGGCTAGAGCCAGCGGCTGCCAAAACTGCCCCTTGTCCATTTGATAATAGCAAATAAACAATGTATTTAAAACTCTCTGTTTGAAGTGGTCAGTCAGGAGAAAGAACACTGTGACCCTTCGCTGAATCCGAGATTTGAGTTTTAATGCACGACGGTTTTGTGAATTTTAGAGGGTAGTTACAAAGGGCCATATACAATTGCACGCCCAATAGCGAGGAGAGATGGCAAGCTGATACGTTCAAATGCCAACTTAAAAACCCCAGGTTAAAAGGAATCAACATTTGTTCAAAACTTTTGCGAACCTTTTCATGAAGCAACTAAATTTGTAAGCATGGATTATTTGAATCCTTGTCCAAACTTAGCTAACTAAAGATATATACATGTCATTACAAATTTATTAGATCTGTAATCTACAGACGATGTTTGATTTAAATTTAGTGAGTATAAATGCCTTTGCCAAAAAAAATCTTCAAAAAAAGGAAAGTAAAATTCCTTTCTTAAGAATTTTTAGAAGAAACTAACGAAAAAATTCACCCAAATAATAAAATCTATTCGAATAACTGCATGGATGTGGCTAAAGAAATAATCATAAATTTATTTATTCTGCGTGTTTCTTAAATCACAACAAATGTTATTGTGAACATGTTATTTATAATGGTGATAATTCATCATATAGATCAAGCATTTTAACTAAAACTGGCCGGCTATTTCACCTTGCTTTCGTCACCAAGTTAATGTTGGAGTCTCGCATCTGCTGTGTGCTTTCCTCGTTAGTGTGTCACCCTTTGTGTCACGTTCGCTGATTGGTTGAGTAAACATCGCACTAGGTACGCACCTCACTCGACACAGATGACTTCGGCAAAGCTATAGTTTAGACACATTTCGCAAGTATTACAGACAGCCACTTTGTGTGTGATTGCGCCCAAGTCGTTGTGCGGGTTGTTTACTGTACAAGTATGGCGGCCATCTCATGGTCAGATGACAACACCGGATTTCGTGGGAGTTGCTATAGGAGAAATATTAAAAGCAATCGACTTCGTCACGGCCTTGAAGTGTCCAGAAATGGCTTGCTAGGTGAAATCAGAATGTGTGCTTTTTTGGGGGGGGGGAGGGGGCAAACTATTTTGGACACCACCTTCCCGATAGTTTCCCGACTGCAATTAAGCTAGCGTCTGAGCCACCCAGACAAATTTTCTTAAATTTAACACGCGTGATTAATGCACAAGGTCAACATGTTTCAGAGCTGGTGCTGGATCAGAAAAATGCTTTAATTTTAAGATATATTTATGATGAACAAATGCGTGTTTTAAATCCCACCCGCCATCCGAGCGTTTGCGATCTCCTACGAGAATTCCTGAAGGGAACAGGTGTGAGCTGTATGTAGGGAAAACCGCAAGACAGGCGATCGGTAAATTCAACAAATACTGCCTACCATTTTTTACAAATCACATCATGCGACAAAAAACTTCGTTCTCAAATCTCCGCCATTGTACATTTGTCATCTAAGAACGGGACGTAGGTAGACCAATGTACCTTGTACTATATGCACTGTCCCTTTTGATTATCAGGTAACAACTTAGAATATTGTCTTATCTAAGATATTCTTGGTGGAACTAAACGATTTAGCTGCACATTTGAATAACCTAGATGTGATTTTAAAAACTATTTATTACTATAAACTGCATCACGTGGCATTGGTTACGGGCTGCATGATAATTAAAGTGCGAAATGTAAACATTCAAAGTTCAAGTAAATTGCAAAAGTAATATTTCCTTATGGTTTGGTATATTTTTATTAATGAAAAAGTCACATTATACTGAGAATAAACGTTAAGTTTCAACATGTATTTTGCCGGCGTTAACAATGTATCAGGTGTCGCACGCGCTGTCTATTGTCCGTAATACAGCTCGGGTTATATTCTTTTACTTCAAAGGCCTGCAGTACACATTTAATCATTATACTATTTTTGACTCGGAAATAAATAACCGATTCCCTAAATGGTACATTTCATATGCACGTTTTCTTGCGGTTAACTGAATTCTGTTTGAATTGAATCCTTTGTGTGGTGCACGAACACAGTGCAATGCAGCTTGTAAATGAACGTATGGAAATTCTACAGCATCACAAACATATTCACGATATCGTAATGGAATCTAGTTTGACCTAACGTAGAGCTAACGGCCGTATATAAGCATCACTGTTACTATATACTGTAATATTTTGAAATTAGTGAACTACTGTGATACTTTTGCTTAGAATATATTATATTGGGAAGTTTTGATTTCTTGTTCGTTTCATTGACACTGATTCATGACAGTCATGATTTATGCTTATTTTCCCTCTCGTGATACATGTCCTTAAACCAAGATTACGATACTTATTTTGGCACTCGTGATACGTGTCTTTAAGCCAAGATTACGATACTTATTTTGGCACTCATGATACGTGTCTTCAAACCATGATTTTTTATGATACGTGTCTTCTTTATTGGATATTTTATGTATATATTATCTACTAGTAACGGGAATTAGAGGTAACGGTTGTGGTGGAAACTGATCCGCAGTCCTTGGAGATGGACAGATATTGGACTATAGGGCGGACACCTGGTACATGAACGTGAGAACTGCCGGCTTAGACCCATAGACTACTCAGGTATACACGACAATCTCGGCCCGTGTCCCAGGGGCTATGGAAGTCCACTGCCGAGAGAGATTAACCCGAGGGCTTCCCGCCTGTCTTTTCACACTGACAGCTCACTTCAGACCCGCAGTTGCCGCCATATTTACCCATCATCGATCAGCAGTGAACTGTCGCTTGGCCCGCGCGTGTTTACCTAGTAACATCCTCCGCAAAGCTATACATGCGCACAGACAATTTGGACAGGCTGTTAGCGCTGGGCCGATAATTCCTCTAGTGCTGTTGTCTCATGGTCGTGAAGGACCCGCGGTCCCAGCTATGACGGTGTCCCCCGGCGTGACTGATACAAAAGTAAACCTCTGGATTGTCTTGCTGTAGCAAAACTCCAATGATAGTTTATATATACATGTACACACAATGCCTTGCGAGCCTACCATCATGAGCATGAAACATGCTGTCTCTAAACAGAAACCACTTGATTGAGATAAATTATTTAACATACAAGTCATGTAGATCTATACCTGTCTGCCCCTAACAATAGAAATAGTATAAGGTGACCGAGCGCAGAAGAACGCAAGACAGAGTTTGGTCAGGTGATAAGAAACACTTTTAGCCTAACCACTAAAGCTTTACTGAGAAAGTTTTGGTCACAAGTTGTTAACCACTGATGAACTCTGATAATTTCAATCCTATATATTCTGAGAAACTACTAATATACAAGTACTTCTTCCAGGAAATTATTTATTTATGCATTTATTTAACAGGAAATATTTATTTATTTCACTGGTTTTTCGCTTTATTTCACTACGCCGTACTGAAAAATTCCAGGAAATAAGAAAATTCTTTGCATTTAGATAAATGTTTTTAATTATAACATTTTTTTCATTTTTGTCGGAGAAGAATTCACAAAATATGCCATGCATGTTCATTCTTTTTCTCGGTAAACACCAAGGGATATTATTCCACTTGGATATTGATGTCATTTGGTCAGTTGGCTTCCATCAAGATTATAACAGTACTAAAAGAAACACCTCTGCACCTTTACCCCGGAACCTCGTGGAAGTTCAATTAATAAGTGAAATCAATCAAGCAGATCATGTCAATCAATCGTTCGATAAATCAGTTTACCTGGTAGCTATCATCGAGCAGCAGGTGAGGGGTTGACACTTGATGACAGACATTAAGTTATCAAGTAATCTATCAACCGTGATAATGCGCATCTCTCATTGGCCAGCTGCTTGGCGACACGTGAGTTACTAGGTGCAGTCTGCAGAACAGGAAACACGTCTTCTGCGCAGGTTGACGCTCAGCGAGGGTCAGACGCATGTCACACAGTGCGTGTGTACAGGCTGTCGTCCTCTGGCACAAGCCGCGCAGTCATTAATCCAAAATTAATTAAATTAATGAAGTTTAACTCACATGATTACAAAATACACAGACTGACTGTATATGGAAATTCAAATCTGCGAGAGACGCGAACGTTTAGCAGGAAGGCTTTCTGCTGCATCCAAACACCAGACATTTCAGACAAAAGATTCTTAATATTTCTATAGGCACGGCATTCTGGTTTGCAAAAGATTACTAATATCCAGTGAGATGTACTGGTTTCACATACGCGAATTATCCTCGATTATTAAAGGCTAACTCCACAATAACCCTTTGAACTGAATCTTTACATCTTTGACGCGCGTAATGGTTTAGCCCATCCGGAACTAAACCATGCTGTAAAATCATGCCCCTATTATATAAGCTCGTGTTTTGCATGTGATTTAAGTGTTCTAAAAGAACTATGTGTTTATCGCTGGTTACCGGGGTCGACGAAAAGCAAAGAGCTGACGAACAATGAATTTTTATCGCATTTGGAGATCTTCTCCTTTGGCTAATATGCACATGATGCAATAAAGTTAAACGGCAATAAGCTTTGTGACACAAACTCCCACAAGTGCGCAAGATTTTACTTGTTACTTTACGGTAATAAACTTGTGGGAAGGGAAGTAAAGAACACATGGGCTTAGAACAACGCCTCGTCCAATCTTCCTTGATTCACGTTTTCAATGCGTACTCTTTTATCGTTGAAGGTAAAAAAATCCCCTACTGTTCCATGAGACCTGAAATGTCAGGCGAGTATTTTTGATTACGATTACTATAATTTGCCATGGGCATCTGAAAAACGTTTTACAAAAAATTAATTAGTGTAGAGAACAATGGAGAATACTGAGGTGCTGAACATTTGTGAGGGAAAACGGTGTGATTTGTGTGCCCAAAACATGGCGAGATGGGTTATCGGTAAATTCAGGTAAAGAGAAGTTGCCTACCATTTTGACAAGTCACATAATACATAAGGACCGTTTTTACCTTTAGCGACTAAAGAGGCCGAGCTGGAAATACTGCTACTAGTATATTATTGGAGTCTACAAAGTTTTTCATTTTGACTCCAATCATATAACTACTTACTCACTAACTAACTAAAAATAAAAATAGAAATAGAAAGACAGAAAACTATTTCTCAAGTTTCTTTGCAGTGTATTCCAAACGTGTTATTTCCATCTTCCTGATTTACGTATTATAGGATCAATAATTCTCCAAATAATCCTAAATTATTACTCAATTCAGAATCCGTATATATATATATATATATATATATATATATATATATATATATATATATATATATATATATATATATATATATATATATATATATATATATAGTGAAAAATGACATCGAGTAATCCAAACTGAAACGTTAGATTTTAGCAGTTTAGGAATCAGCCACACCAATTTCGTCCAAATTTTATTTCTATTCGTCTATACACCTGTCAATTAGAACATTATAATAGAAGGAAATCCCGAAGCCAAGTTTCACAGGACGGCTCCACCATGGTCATGCCATCGTGAAATTGAGCCGAGCCCACACCCTTTTTCCACGTCTCATTTTTTCAAACTAAGCTAATGCCTGCAAGCTAATCTGTATGCTTAATTCGCCCTGAAGGACAGGTATTATTGAGAAAACATACACAATGTTACACAAAACCTAGGCTCATTCATCTCGGACGTTTTTCTTTCTTGAGGTAATTTTTCGACAAGGTATTGACAATGGCGACCGAAGATAAAGGCTTATCATGGGTCATTAGCCATTTTCTGGCGAAAAAAAAAAACGACACCTCTTTGAAATTAATTGAAAACAAGTATCGACTTATGGTAGAGGGTGCATTATTTGAAGGGGAGGTCGGACACAAGTTCGGATGTTGTGGTCTGATCAGAGGTAATGTCGTCTGCTCGCTTCAATTTGATCGCCCAGTCCTCGGCAGAAGTATCGAGCCCGCTACTGTCGTCTGCTCCTTGATTTCCATCGAGCGGCCGAGAGGCCCAGGTCAAGTATAGGTAGAGTTAGCCCGTGCGGCGGGTTTTGTTTTAGACGGTGAGGCTGAGCTGTCAGGCAGGCATGGGACAAGTCGAATTAGTGACTTAAAAATGACATTAATGGTAGGTCTGGAGTTTCAAGATGAATGGTTATGTCATTTGGCGTTCATGAAGCCCGGTTCACAAGCGGTGATTTGCGACTCATTATAATTGCTTGACAGGAAGCCGGGAGAGTTCGAGTCGCTGATCCTCGATTGTTTCAAGCCAACAATTGAAAACTCCGCGGTCCAATTAGCATTCGCTCCCCTCCCCACGTTACGGTAATAAGCCTGGGATCTGGAACCTGAAGGAGGCACGGGACTAGAACAGTGCCTCTTCTCATTCTACTCTGTTCGCATTACACCATTGTATAATGAACTCCGTCTTCCGAAAATTTGCCACCATTATGATTGGAAAACGAAATACCACTTATGTTCACTCGCTAATCCTATTAATAAAGGAAAATAAGACTTCAGCAGTCATTGCAATGATATTCTGAAGTACAAATTCCGTCTTCCTGCTGTACATGTATATACGGACTGACAGTTCCGTGTGTGTTATTAATGACTTAAAGCCTTCAACCATGGTACTTCAAATTTAGCGTGATCGAAATGTACCACTTTAAATGTCCATATCATATATATATATATGTAGACCACTTATAAATAAAGTGACATTTGCACAATTAGTCTGTCATTAACGTCAAGTCACTGAAAATCTGTGGTCAAAATGAATCGAAAGCTGAAACAAAGCGTATTTTACTCGATTATCTTGATGTTTTACGTCGTACTCAGGAATATTTCACTTATACGGCGGCGTCCAGCAGGATGGGGGGAAGAAACCGAGCAGAGCCTGAGAGAAACCCATGACCGTTCGTAAATTGTTTGCAGACCGTCCCACTTATGACTGAAGCGGAAACCAGCATGTGAGAAGTTTTTGTAGAAAGGGTTATTGGTTGATCTGTTGTATCCTTCTTAGCCAGGAAAGTCTGATGAAGATTTTCTTAATTCAAGAAATCACAAAGATAAAAAAGAATCATTTTACTGCTAGAAACAACTATACAAATGAAGACATATTTTGTGCAAAATGCCGTTTATTCTGAAACTACTAAATTATGCTGTATTGAACTTACATCTCGCATGTTGTTGTGAGATGTCCTTTACACTCTCACTTTACATTCTTCAATGTACAAATCACACTGTCATTAATATTCGTGTTACTATTCCGTTTACTCTGCAGATAGGTATTCACATATATGTATGTGGATATATATATAGATACTTTTTGTATTTTTTACCTGCACGCCTTACTTCTTCGATGATATAAAATAGTCGTGTGCTCCTCTTCCATATATGTGTTCCATGTAACAGCGCAAGATGAAAAATTAAAAATAAGTAGACAAATAAATGGGAATATATCATATTAGTTGTATGATGGAATCACACGCTCCTGCCGGTTTTTACACCACACTAACCCCCAAGACTTATACGAATTTGCCCCGAGGAAAGCAGATAAATGGCCACTGTGTTATTAAATAAATCTCAGAGAGTATGATTTGCATCAATCAGAAGGATTCTAGTTGACAAATCTGGCCGGCCTTAGCTAACGTGCCGTGACGGGTTATACCTTGTCCCTGACTACCTGTCCCTAAGGCTCTGATCAGATTTAGCACGCGGGGTGGCGCTATTTTATATAGCAGCACTGAACATAGAGTGTATATATATATATATATATATATATATATATATATATATATATATATATATATATATATATATATATATATATATATATATATATATATATATATATCTTTTTTCTCTCTTTCTTTTATTGTTATGGGTGGTGGGGGAAGGGATTTGCCTTTTCTTCTTGTATCGCGATATAAGTCGCCTGCGAGGGTTGTGAGGATAAGGAGTAGGCTTTTCAGGTACAGAGAATTAGTGATGTACTGGTACAGGCTTTAAACCTATAGCGGTTGCGTGGCGCTAGTTTCATGACTTGTGCTTATCTCTTTGCTTGGAATATGGAAACTACATTCATCGGTAGGTATTTCAGACATTTGTAATTTGAAACTTTAGGATCCGTCAGTTTAATGATCTGGGTCTATCTATACTTGCGTTAAAATTTGAGTCATAAAAGCAGTCTAATGGATAAGAAAATTAAACTTAACTCTAGAATAAAACTAGTGCCAAACACAAACCCTACAGTTGTAAACCAAAGCAGGTTCCAAATCAGTCAGTCAGCCCATTAGCAATTCAATCGGCTGGTCAAGTTATTAGTAGTCTTTTCAAGTAGTTGAACTTATCTAAGCAATGAACCAGTTCAATTACTGAATTAAACAGGTCCTGATTTAAGCCAGTCCCCGAGGCAAGGAGTGAATCACCAACAAACCATTCAGTCAATGAAATCATGCAATCAAGGAATCAACCAATCAGTCAATTAAGCATTCAAACTGATGTAATCAAACAAATAAGCGAACGAGCCATTCAGTCAGCAATCGTTGTAGATTTAGTGGTGTGTGATAGCAAACCTATAAGATCACACGTTTCGAAGTCCGTGATCAAAGCCTGTATCACCTGAGCCAGCCATTACCCTGTACTGGCACAGAGCTCTTAGCTCTATAGTTATTTCAGCTGGAAGTCAAAATCTGTATGGGATTGTTTTAGGTGATCATGTTTGTTTCTCTTAATGCAAATCGCAATGAACAGTTGATGTATTTCATATGGTAAGACCAAATGGTTTATTGATTTCCCTATTAATATTAGCCTATTGGTCTCCAATTTCTCTCTGCGCTTTTGTTGTATTTAAAGCTTTTTGATGGATTCTCTATCAAACTGCATGTCCGCTGAAGGCAAGGTATCGTGTGACAGGGCGAGATTTTTGAAGACTTTTTTGACCTGTCAGTATTTGGGTAAATCCTCAGTATTTATTACATAGCCATGATCACCAAGACTTTTGCAAATGACATCTCCAGTGTTGAACACATGCATCATACGCCTAAACAAGCAACAAGCATACGCTTTGTCCAAGTGGATGACGTCACCAAATAACTTCACAGACATTTGTTACAAATGAACATCAAATAAAAGGATACCTTACTGTAGATTTCTATGTGGAAGAGTTAGCCGGTGATCCCAGACAAATATAGCTTGTGGTTTGTACCGCTGTTTATTCTAACCATTGTCACGACCCTACCGACATTTTGCTCCTGTAACAAATATCTCTACGATCGCTGGCATCATTTGAACTTGATTTGGTGTATACATGTCAAAACTATTAAAGTATGTAATCAATTGTACTTATGATTTTCCCCTGTAATAAATGTGCAATGATTTGGACATTCTTGTGTGGCGTTATACCAGACCTTCACATGTATGTTTCTAACGCCAGTCTTAATTTTTGGTGTGACGCTTTATACATTTTAACGGAAAGAATGATGATTGAAGTTTTTCTTCAAACCTTCATCATTCTATGTGGCAATAACAAGGGCGTTCAATAATGCGAATTATCATCTATTATAAAGTGTATTTGACTTCGTATATATTTTTCCTCATTGCTCCAGGAATGAATAGAACTATCTGTACAAATGAAAAAATATTAGCAACAAGTTCCGGAAGTAGCTATATCAAATGCGCTGAATAAAAAGTATATTTGCTTTACGGACATCATCACCCAAAACATTGGTTATCGTGTGTATATCCACTCAGTTGTTGGTTTTTCTCCACTCTTATGGCCGCTGACCACTGCTGTATACAGGGATTAGTCTTGAAAATGATTTAAAATACCCATGAAATAAGTCAGGAGACAAGACATCAAGACAACATCACGCTGGTATTTAAAAGACGCGTGTAAATATGGAAGCCGGATTAGAACATCTCGCCCGACCGACCGCGGCACGAGGACGGTAAAAAATACGCGCGAATGGTACCTTTCTCGTGCCGCAGCCAGCGATCAGCGGGGCGCGACACCAGGGGGCGAGGGCGAAACCGTTCGCGTGCGAGATGTCCTCACTCGGCTTCCATGTGAAACAGTTTGATTTTATTTCTTAATATAGAGTTCAGGATGTGGCATAACATATACTAGTAAAAGGCATATTAGTTTCTCAGCTTTCTTCTTGGGGTGTAAGAAGCTGTAAACTACAGTTTTCCTGAGGCTCCAGCGGTCAGCCCGGAAATTAAGTAGTCTACTGGGGATGGTGGTATTAACGGTGATCGCTATCAGAACAACTTGGGAAGACAGCCATGCTGAATTGGAGGCGCTTTGCCAGTCTCGCGTTCCCAGTATATGCATTGATGATGTCATTTTTGAATATTCACGACCCTGGCAGATTCGAACTCACTACCCAAGATACAGAAGACCATGAAATCCGAATGTATTTAAGAAGATGCACCACTGTAGAATGAAATAGTGTTAAGATCTTAATTCATATTTCATCGATTGATTAGCAGAGGTAATTCATGAACAGTTATCAAAGATGTACAACGTATATATACGGGAAACTGGAAGCCTTTAACACAGTACTATATCAGTTGCATGTCGTTAGTGCTAATATTTCAATCAGCCTTACTTTATACTAGGTGTAGTTTTTTAGAGGCATGCAGGAATTGTGAGTGATGTTTCAAGAGAGATCACAGTGTTTCATAGATCAAGTCGTTTGTATATAGAATTAAAGCGTTTTGTGTGGATCGTGGGTTTTACCCCCAGTGTATACAATATAGGCATTTAAACATGGTGAGGTTGATGACAAAAAGTCCATGACCTCCTTAGAATGGCGGGGGAAGCAACACAAACATTTCCCCCCCAAAAACAGAACTTACACAATTCTGCATTGGCAATTTCGATACACAAACGCTAAAATTCGTAACTTGGGGAAAGCGATGCAGGAATCTAAACAGGCCCAGGGGTGTAAGTCAGGTATTTGTGCATGTTAAGCTGTACGACTCCTCTGCGGACCGGATATATTTTCTGCTTTGTTTCCACTAAGACGTCCCGAACGTGTTGAATCCTCTGTAATAACTAATCTAGCCGCAGATAAAGCACACGTTTTGTTTGCCAGAGCGTGTGTACCGAATGTGTGCGGGACTCCGGCGTTCCGACTTTTTGCGACAACCACGCCATCAGCCTTGCAATATAAGAAACATTAGCAGACAAGATAGAAACAAGAGACAGAAAAATACGAGAAGCGCAGAAAAAAATACCCTTGGAGAGATGACACTGTGAGTGGGTACATGAAGCATGCCTGGTAAATATTAAGTTATGCACCAAGGGATAACATTTATCGAGAGATTAGAGATGAGCAAATAAGCCGGGTTCTGTTCAACATGATAAGGGCCGTGCTCTAGATGAGAAGATAGGGGTGTATAGGACAATTCCACATACGGAATCGGCTGAGCAATCAAAACGTTCTGTAACCGACCGTCTGACCAATTTGTGACCATATATACCCTTGGTAAAATGCTTCCGTGCTCAGTTTAGCTATTGATTACACAGTATAGTGTGTTCACTTCTTCGCTGTAATGGAAAACTGAGAACTATTTTTTTTAAATCTTTTTAAAATGTATGCAAAATGTCAATGTTTTAAAAGCTCCATTTTGATGTTCTTGTTGTACACATTAACCTAATCTTGACACAGATCTCAATGGATTACAGATATAAAACGTAAAATAATCTCGAGTATTTATATGGACAGCTAATGTCATATGTCGTCTGTTGTAAGTGAAATGCCCTGCAGGAGTACACCAACAGGCGTCAGACAAATGAATGAATAAATAAATTATTGGGCTGTCCAAAGATTTTAAACAATATTATCCTAATCTGAACAGTCTGCAAACAAATTTAGATGTTAGCTGCAACATCCGCCAATCTACACACGGGAAATACATGTATATGTATAGCTCTGGTGGGTGTCAGGATTGAGTCTATCAGTTCAAAGTTAACCAGTGAGTTGTACCCTTTCACTGCATGGCTCCACCAGTCCATCAACAAATCAGTCTGTTAATTCGTTAATGAAATAACGAATCAACCAGTTGCTTTTACGTCATCAATAAAATCTAGTCACTATATGCAGTCAGTATATACTCATGCATGCAGGAGTGATGTTAGAGACCCTCTGTATATTGAGTTGCTTGAATTTACCTTTGACGGACAATCTGAATGAGACAGTATTTCACATTTACTGTCTCCAGTCGAATGAAACTATTTGCTTAATAAGAAATACAGAAAAGTGTGTCACTGAGAATCATGTTATTGATTTATACTTTCATAAAAATAGCTGCGATTTACAAAAATAGCCAGTTCTAATACAAATACCCATACATTCGACGTCCTAACGAATGTTATAGATGTTTAGGTATATGTACAGGGTCACTTACCCTATATGTAAACACTCTGGCATGACATTCTTGACAGTCTATCTAATACTAATTGTGGACATACGTGCATACTTTGGTTTTAAAATACGGAGTAAACTCATTATCATATCACACAGATTTTTAGAAATCACACCTGACGTTAAAGCTGCAGATTATAAAAAAAATGTAGAAATCTGTTTCTTTTAGCATGCGGAGTACTTGTGTGGTTAATGTTATATACGTTCTTTATTGTAAAGCCCTAAGTAATATTTATGTTTAAACTTCTTTGCTTTGCCCCATTTATTCGCTATCTAAAGACTTGTAGCTAAGAGTACCGTTCTGATTTAACAATTACGCTAAACAATATTCATGATGATATATCAATATTCATTATGAGATATCAATATTCATTATGAGATATTAATATTCATTATATACATATTTCAACATTCTCGTTACACAAAGTTGGATGCTGCTGAGCTCAAGGCGATTGTGTATATGACTATAAAAGGTTGATTCTTAAGAATCTTTTTTAATTGTAGAATCTTTCCGATTATTGTATCGCCTTTATTTTTTCACCTTGGGGTTAAGAAGCTTCGTTTGCTTTACGAATACCTGTCCCTGTTGTATAATGATTTCAGGGATCCCATATTATCGGGTGTTAATGAGACTGTAAAAAAAAATTGGCGATTGTGAGGAAGATCTTCGAGGAGAAGTGAGGAGGGTATAGAAGGGGTAAACCAAACAGTGTACATCGATACATTGACATACGACCGGCCCGAATCCACTTCATCGTCGATATGGCGGGTCGACGGATCCGGTGGCGGCGGGCTGAACAATCAGACCACTCAATGCCAAATCGGAAGGTGTCATTTTACAGAAAAGGGCGATTCTTTATCTAGAAATGATGCTTCCGTGGATCGCCCGGATACCGGTCTGCCAGATTCTGACAATTCAGAGTAACGGTTAGCTTTTTGGCACTTTCTCGGTTGATAGTATAATCTCGATTATATTCAGAAACAAAACTTGTTCAGGTGGACAAAAAAAGTTTCCATATTCTACAAAATGAACGAGAGATATATCTCTCTATCATACAAAATCCAACTTTCTTAGCATGACATTTCACTGTCATTTGATCTATATAATCAGGGAAAATTGAATTCACTTTCTTACTTTTCTCTCTATACATATGCCTGCAAATCTGGTGGTTATATGGTCATCATACATATGTATATTAAGATCTTGCAGAGTAATAATTTCTCACTAATTAAGTGAACAGGTGAAAAGTTTATGGAGAGCAGACCAGTATTTGAATGAACCAGCCAACAGATACTGGATTCGAACTCGTGATATCAATGATCAGAATACAGAAGATTTTGCTTTTGGGTCCCGAAAATATGTTACAATAATAAGTGTCTTTTTGTGCTATAAAATAAGCATTATATGGTAGACAAGTATCATTACGTATTGAGGCTATATAGGTCATTAGTATATAGTTAAACACTCTCACGAGTGACAAGGGCTCCATTTAACTGCAACTTTACCGTGTTTAGCGTGTACTTAATACAGTTTACATTGCTATGTTCATTTTCTATACTTCCGGAAATAGTACTGGACATAAATTAAACTTATGGGCTAAAAGCGTTTAAGGTAGAGATGTTAAAGGGATGGAGACACTTATATTTCACTGATGAACTGATCTGATAAAATGGGCACTTTGTAACCTGTTTGGTTTTGAAACCCATATATACTTGTATATATATATATATATATGTATGTGTTTGTGGCAAATCTTGTTATTTTACTCTGAAGACGTTAATGGCAATAACGTACAATACTTTTGCGAAAATTAGTGAGATTAAACCGTTACATGGCATTATTCAATTCTAGACCTTGTAAGCGTCCATCGGGAATCGATAATATTTTTGTTGCCCCTGTAACACAATTGGCAAGATCATGGGAACGACACATGACTCCTACATTAAACGCTCATCGTAGATAAGAGATGCCGCTAAACGGTGCATGTCTTAGAGACAAACTCTGTATGAAAGTACTCCACCAATCCGCATGATGCGGCTTAGTTTTTAACGCGGAACAATGGCGGCTATGCGGTTGGCTATAGCTACAAATCTACAATGGCAGGTTGCAAGATTTAACAAAGTTGACATTTTTTATGCGCAAAATCCGTCGGAAAAAAATGAAAGGGCGAGCAGTATGAGATCATCTGCTCTCTATTTCTGTTTGCATTTCTGCTAAACGCACTTTGAGTAAATTCATTCATTCTAAATGCTCTTGTTTTCTGTATACATAAGTCTTGTCAAGTCAACAGTAAGCTTTCCTCGGAAACTTGCTTCAGCCATCTTTGTTTGCGTGGCGCGGATTCCTGCTAGGTCACGTGACTAGGGGAACATTCTCAGCCCGTGCTTCGGCTTGCTTGATCGACAAGTTATAATCCTATTAGAAATACAGTCCAACATAGTTAACAAGATTCCCCACATACCTCCAGACAAAATCTACATATTTCATAACAAAGAATTGTTAACAAACACGAGCATCTTGTACCGGTCAACCCATGACTTCCCGTCTCTCAGCACTCGTTCACAAAGGTTATATGGACAGCGTAAAACTCCAACAATCGCTGTATGTATATGCGTGATGAAATGTACTAGTAAGATTAAGATTAGTAATGTCAAATAAGACAACAAATCATGTCTAAACTTGTATTTGAAATAGACTTGTCGGTGAAATAACAAAACAGCGAACGTGGGCGCATGCGCTTACAGTTATTTATTGTTTTAGCGTTCATTTATCGGTTAAAGCGTAAAATTTATTTATCTATTTTTTGAAATATAAAACAAGCTTCCAAAAAAAAAGAAGAAGATAATTCAGAATGTGTGTGTGTTTTTGTTTCTTTTTCTTTTTAAGGAAAACACCTTAATATCATTAAGATAGTAATGATATCTGATGATAAGGCGAGCATTTCTGGAGGCATGTGTATAAATACAACACATAAAGATCTGAAACTCCGGACTGCAGTTGTACATCAAGGTTTTCGTATCGTTTGATGTCCACTTATACAAGAAAAGAGCTAACTGAAGCCTTACTACATTGGTATCATTATTCTGGAACAATAGAAACGCAAAGACAGCTGTGTACGTAGACAAAAGCTATATGGAGACAACCAATGTTTTGAATTGTTTGTCTGTAGCATGATGTCGTTATCAAGTAAAAAAAAAGGCCATATATATAACGTATGTCCAGGTATATGTCAAAGAATATATTATAGGCTGAAGGAGTTCTAAGGCACCTCTCACTGTATAAAGTACAACACATGCCCGCCGGCTTAAACCGCTAGGCTAACTTGTCGAGACTAGATTTTCCGCGTGTAGCCGATTAGATTAGCCAAATTTGTAGCAAAGCTCATTTTCTTGGGACAAATTAATATGAGTACGCGGCAAAACGCCGACCCATTATAACCTGTACTATATTCACGTATACATAAATATAGGTTGGTGGTTGATGGACATGTCAATATGTGTATGTCCTTCCTGAGATATATGCATGAAGATTGAGGTGAAGAATTAGACTTACACACTAAGATGCCCACGGCATGAATGGATGGATTAAGTAAAAAGTATAGATTCCAGAATATTTATGTATAATATTTATATATAAATATTTGTTTATTTTAAAACAAATTTACAGCGACCTGTGTAATATTTACTTTTAATAATTAATTCACTATGATTCATGCATAACTGCTAGGTATATGAACAAAAGAAATAAATCAGTCTTTACATTCTTCTTAAGAGTGGAAAATATGGCCAACAAAAGGGCAATGAATTTATTGATAAAATTATTCAATATAAAAGACTACAGCATATAAAAAGTAAAGTCAGTGTAGCGCCAACAGCGCATGTGATGATTGGCAAATGGTCACACGCAACAGCTGAAATCCGGCATCTTGTCCATTTATCTCAGTTACAATTTCTTTATGGTTTTAAGGTTTATTAACAGTTGATGTCGCTGCTTTGTGCTGGTAATCCACACGCCAAGAACATTTCTTGCGGCATTCTGGCATAAATGAAAACTACTTCTCTTTCTATATGACTACGTCCAAATTTCTGACTTTGTGTAATTTTTTTTTTTATATAGTTCTTTGGTGGTTTGTATTAAACGTCGTTTTTGAAATTTTTCTTGTGAGTATTGGCCCGAATCTTGACCATTATTCATGACGATTCGTATATAACAAATAAGACCACCAAATGGCAGTGGTTTCGTACACCTATAAAACCACTTTTATATAAATGAAATATTCGCAACGCCCCAATCATTTAAAGGGATACATTTATGTTTGACGAGGACTGTATCGCGTTCTAACATGTATAGAATACAGTGTTTATACGAAATTGCTTCTCAAACACAGAGATATAGACATATATGGGCACAAATTTCAGCAAAAAAGAGGAAACCAAAAAGTAAAAACGATAACGTTGGCATACACATATAGCGGATTAACAGTAATTAATAAACATCTTGACTGGATATATATGTATATATATCCAAAAGACGTATATCTACTGACGTATTCTTTTTTCATTTGTTTGCTTAATCGGTTTATTAGGCTGCATTGCGATTTATTTCACATCTTCACATGCAACGAAATTAAGACACCTGTAGGCCTGTATTCGTAGACGCGATCTCAGCAGAATATATTCACCGCAATAATATCTTCATGAAAGGGCGCGAAACGGTTAATATCGATTTGTGGATTGTAAAGAAGCTATTAAAATTATTAAAATCGTTAGCTAATATCCTGTGACGATGTTAACTTATATTTTCAACGTGTACTGAACCTGTTTATAAACAATTTAGCCTGCTTTCAAAACAAAAACAAAAAAACACATTTTTGAAACATTTTCGACGTTTGAAAATAGCAATCAATTCTAACTCTAATCCCTGGTGCCACTGCACCAAAGCAAATTGAAATTGTTCTATGTATGCTTTACGAAAATAAGTTATCGATGGTCGCTAATGATTCTACATTTTGTACATGGTTGTGGAATACGTAAAAATTTACGTCTGTCTCCTAATAGTCTAATGTGGTTATATATAGTCAATCCTCTTCTTGCATTTATAACCTATTTACTCTTCTTGTACTGAACCTATTTATAAACAATTTGGCCTGCTTTCAAAACAAAACAAAAAAACATTTTTGAAACATTTTCGACGTTTGAAAATAGCAATCAATTCTAACTCTAATCCCTGGTGCCATTGCACCAAAGCAAATTGAAATTGTTTTATGTATGCTTTACGAAAATAAGTTATCAACGGTCGATAATGATTCTACATTTTGTACATGGTTTTGGAACACCTAAAAACTTACGTCTGTCTCCTAATAGTCTAATGTGGTTATATATAGTCAATCCTCTTCTTGCATTTATAACAGTAATTTTTTGACGGAAGCTTTATACATTTCCGACAGCATTAACGCCGTAATGCGCTCTCTTTGTCTGACCAGCTCTGTATGCGCGTCCATCCTCTTCCATTCTACGGCCATCAGACGGTCTTTAGCTTTAATCCAATAATGGACATCCACTGTATATGCCTTCGATTGACCAGTTTGTTTACTCCCCGTCAGGCACTACTTTATTTCAACCGCCAGGGAATACTTCTGTCATAAATCCCAGTGATTAATTTAGGGCATACACTTTTCAGTTGCGTCAAGCTTTATCGTGACGGATATTGCTAAATGACTGTATATAAGAAATATTTGGTGCAGATGTTGATTTACAGAAAACATGATACTGTTCAAACCTACATTTTGAGGCTAACAAATACGTCATTTATAGTTGTAAATTTTGTTTTAAATATACACAAGTATTACGCACAACCTTTCTTTCAAAAATATCTCATGCATAGCCTATATAGACACCAATTGTCAGAAACGTGTTTCTTTACAATTTTCCATTTTTTCTCATAAATGATAACTGAACTGTCTTAACCTGTTGACCCTGAGCTCACGCACGTGTATGCAGGTGTATGGGTGATTGTCTTTGTTGTGTGTGAATGATAGGCTAAAAAAGGAAGATTGTTGTCTTAAATTCGTATCTCTTCGATACAGCTTGGCTTTAACTCACTCGTTTTTTATTTCATTAATATATACCCCAGAAGCCAAAAAACTGCAAAACCGTTTAAAATTGATGCCAAACATATCTGGGTTTTCTTAAAATTTCATTTTATTATAACCCTCGCGGTTTTTTAAAATAAGCACTAATCTTAATTTTGAGACTCAACTGAGAATCGATTTCAAGCAAAATAGCACTTTATATTAGCATTTTTTTAACTCAATTTCCCACAATGCACTCCTCTTCGATAAAAAAAGAAAAACAGGTTCTTTGTATTATGCAGTTATTTATCATGAAAAAAACCTTTAACTACACTTTAAAACTTGAGAACAATGTTTTCAACTTTTTTTCAATATCTTTTTAAAAACTCGAAATTATTCTGTAGTGTTTTTTGTAGGTGATTTCGAGTTGTACACCCAAACATTCAAAACTGACCAATCTGAAATTTTGATTCACAAACACACACTGATAATATTGTGCTTTATGTAATGACATATTAATAGAACATGCATTTTAGCATGATTAGAACTGTATTATTTGGTTTCAGAAAACTGTGTGTATACTATCATATTATTTTTGACAGTGGCATAGAAAATGGCAAATGGCATGTTTATGTTAAAATATCGACTATATATGTATAAGATTAAACCTATATATAGTCTGTTGCGAAAAAGACTTTGGTTGGTTTTGAGAAAACATTTTAATATTATCTTGAAATTTTACGGTGGATATTCTTCTATGCTATTGAGATCCGAATATATAAAAAATGTTTATGTATGAGCAAATCTTGACATATGACATATCTCAAACCAGTTTAAAAAATATTTTTTAAACAGGCAAAATTCTGAGAAACATGAAATCAAAGCTACACCCCTTTTCTCTTGTCATATATAAACAATATAATAAACTTAGTTACAGTTTATTAATTTTTATAACTTTGTTTATTTTAAATCCTTTCTGCATGGAGACGTTTATTCGAGAACCAGTTGTAAAATGTTCTGGTGAATATAAAAAAGCATTGTACTATGTATGTATGTATTTATTTATTGACAATTCGGCTGGTGCGTGCTGGACAACAAAATACATTGTATATAAACACGATCTGTTTGCAGGTAATCAGTCCTTATAAACGCCAGTCAATGGCCTGTACGGGCAATACCTGCTTGGGTGAAGGAAGGTGGCTTGTGCAGCGTCGTCTTCGGTTAGAGTAGTCCGATGTCACCGATTCCACTGTGCGGCAGGTGAAGCGTTTGGACAGGCGGGAAGAGGTCAGACCACGCACCGTCTCATCCTTACCGAAGTTCACTAAACTGACAGAAGAAAATTGTCTTGACCCGTCATTTGACACGTAATAATGGACCCGGAAATGGCCGCGCTCAAAATGTCTACGCAAAATGAAAGTCTGAACAAGATAGAGTTGTCCATAATTTGCCTCATTTCTCCATTATTGTCAATAATAAGACGAAAGCTGTTTTTGTTGTCTGCCGATGATCCGTCGGCTCAATCTTCGTGACAGTGTAGCCGGCTGTGATCGATGTCCGCCACTCAAGACCGTGTCGGTCACCGACCAGGTTAATATTTTGGTAAGCGCTGTAAATGGTATATCTTGTAACAGCTGTGGGTTGACACCAGAGAGTAAAATGAAGAGTCGTTCATCAAAAAGAAGGACACAAAGTAGGATTCAAAGACCATATAACGACGACGATGTAACATCGGAGATAGAAAATTGAGAATCACGTACAGAGTCGAACTCATAAACATAATCGTTCCTCAAAGTGTCCAATTACAGATGGTTTCTTGAATAATTTCCAGCGGGAAAAGCCCCGCCACGATATTGATTCCTAAACTTAATGAGATTTTTCTCCACGTATTCATCAGTGAGAGTTTGGGGATCCAAAATCCGAACTTGACAAAAGTTTAATTCCATGTTTCGGCAAAAGTGTTCCTTCTCTATTCTAAGTGGTACCGATCATGTACACGAACTAAGGAAAATGGAATTAAACCCGTAAATAACTTAAAAAAAGGATCCTCGTCCATTTGAAGAACTTTGCCTGCAGAGTTGATAATCGTCTGACGTGTTCCTTCCTTTTTCATTACCGACTGTGTTTTCTCTTCACAATTGACAATATCCCATTAATCAAGTTCTCTGGTTTTTGAAATTGTGAAAATGTGAATAGGTTAAACATATACAATATCTAACGAAATGTAAACCGTTTCCTTAAGAAACCTTATCAGACACACATTCAAAATGTATATACGCGACTAAATCAAGTCATAACCCTACTGTCTTATAGAAGGTATTGCTTTTCCGAAATCACAGGAATATGTCCGCCAAACGTTTCGCCAAAGTAATTTTTCTACAATCAATTTCTGTGAAATATTTTAAAAGACTGTCTGTATATCTTTATGAAATCAGTTTACATTCAGGCATCCATTTATGTAATTTTTCTATTATTTTATCGCTGGTATATTTCTATATTTGGTGGTTGGTTGCTTACCTTATTGGCGCCGAGTTTTTGGTTTTAGCCTTCAAGGATATTGTCATTTACTTAGAATTTTTGTTCATCTTCACCTTTCTAATATATTCACTCATGTATCCTCAGACGTTATAGCAACTGGATTAGATGGCGTCTGAGAATGCAACAAAGTGAGGGGAACGAAAGTTAAGACTGAGAAAAGCAGACTTAACAAGTGTGAAGTGTGGCCTCATACATTGGTTTAAAGGCATCATGTTCTCATTATAGCTAAAGCTCTGAATGAGCCCCCCCCCTCCGAACAGGTACACACGCACCAAAATAACTAAACAAAAACATGTAGACAAAAAAGGCGAGAGAGTGCAAAAAAGAACAAAAACTCACTGGTCCCAGATCCCAATTCAAATGTAAGTTTTTACCTATACGTAAATTTGGCGAGTGTATTTTAGAGAAGAGACAGAAAACAACGCGCAGGGGGAAACTTTGGACACTGTTTAGCCGTGGAGAAAAAAGGGGCTTTATCAGTGTGGCTATACAGCGCATCCTGTTAGAGACAAACTAATGTGTTCTCAATTTTGTCTCGGAAAATAAAATCTCCAATGTGTTTGTGTATACGGCACAGAAGACAGAAAGTGTGTACCGGAGGCCTGGGCTAGAGCTTGCCGCGTGTTTATGTGATCAAATCGCTGTCTTCTCACCAAGCCAGGTTCAGACCCTGTTTAGATCCGCTGTGGATACTCTAGACGTAGGCTTGATAGCACTGGATTTTCACCACTTTGCCAAATATGTGCGTCTACGTCTTGCAGGAGAGGTTGTGGAAAGACGCGAAATCCTAAGGCGTGTTTCTAGCCGCGAGTCCAGCTCACGCTTGTGTCGTGGACCACTCGTGCCAGACGAGCCAAGGCTCCACCGGGCACCAAAAGAGCACACATTGCCGCTCTATTTTACAGTCTCGTGGCTCTATTTGCGATTTACTTGAGATTTAATGATTTTCTGATAAAATCGGAGGCGGTTAGACCTAGCTTTTACTTCAAACAAGCTATAGCCTTAGAAAAAAAAACTGGAATAAGAAAAGTAGAGATGACAGCTTAATGCTGGGTGGCCAGCGAAGAGAGGCTTTCTCTCATATTCCAACCATCCCAAATACGGCGCCCTTGTTTGGAAGGCTGCTTGGGCGAAATTCTCCGTATTTCCACAAGCTGTACCTCTTCGCAGGTCACACTAGATTGTTGGAATGACTGCAACTTTCTTCAAATTTAAATTCAGGAAAATGTGTGTACGTAAGGCCTGTGGTTTCTGCCTGGCCTGACATTACACTCGAGGGGATCGCGCCGGGAGTCAATAGACATAGGCTGCCTAATCTGGTCTGGGTAAACCAGCCTGGAAGCTCCCTCAGATGTTTCCGTGCATCCAAAACACAGGCCAGGATATCCGCTCTCTCTAACCTACGCTTCATTTCTTCTACGTGATATTTCATGTAACAATGTTTAGAAGAGGCCGGCGAACGAAAGAAGGCCGAAATGAGCAAAATATGGACGTTCGGAAGAATCAACAGTGGCCAGGCAGACCGAAGGGCAAGCTCTTGGACCTAAACACGCAGATTGTTTAACATTGGCAATCGATGACATTGTGACAGGCCGATTTGCCGAACGATTTAACGATTGACTGTTTAAGAGAGAGAGAGAGAGAGAGAGAGGACATTATAGATAGATCTCCGACACTGCAAACATCTAACTATACATTAATTTCGTCTGTTGTGAAACAGAAACCTGAGGTGATAATAGAAGTGCACCCTGCATACTTTTGTAAATGACTTCCGGCCAACGATTGTAACAGTATATTTAAAAGTTAATTTATATAAAATTTTATTTAAAAGATTTAAAAATATAACAGATTTCATTGGTTTTAAAAGTCAATTAATGATTAGTAATTAGCAATATTATTAGTGTTGAATGTGATAAAAGGATGTAAGATACTTAGTGCAGTAGTTATCTTATACCTTCATCCAACACGACGCGCTATAACGAAAATCTGAATTACTTTGTCATAATATCGCTGACAATTAGCAATGAACTTTCGTTTGCCTCTAAACTTCATAACAGCAAACAGTAGTCATTCCCAATATCGTATACACACAATTAATGTGAAGCCTATATAAACTTTATTTTTCAAAGCCAAACGAACGAAATACAGATGTTCAATATATGTGACGAAAGTACACTATACGAATGTTGAACACTTATTTGTCTTTGAAAACTGAAGATATGAAAGTCAGATTGTCTATACTTGTACAAAAGAGATGGGTATTTCTGAGCAACGAATAGTCTGTAACTTGAGTCGTATATATGTAAACAAGAGAATAAAGTCTAGCGGCTTTGTCTCGTCTGGCAGGTTATGAATTCATTACATTTAATTTGGAAAGTTATTCTTTAGTTAATCTTTAGCCATTTCGGTTAAGTTTTGGCTAATGTATTGGAAATACAAGTTACCACTGAAAAGAGAAATCATTTTAAGGTGCAAGGAAAAGGTTTCTTCACATTTTTTACGCTGTTTTTTTACTTTTTTGTGCTAGTGTTGTTTTTTTAAAAGTTTATCGAACACGAGTCCTCTGCATTTTCAACGTGTGACCAAGAAGCTTCATCAAATAATTTTTGTGATTAACTTTGGTGTGAATTTTTTTTGGTGAAAGTACTTTGTGTATATAGGTGTTCAATGTATGCAATTTAATGCTGATTTTACCGTCTCTGTTTACATTATCTTGTTTCTTTTGACTTTGACTTTATTGTTTATAACAGTATCAGGAGAAAACATTGCTGTTTTGTTTAAATATATAAAAGACTATATAAGTGTAAATTATTGGACATTAATTCGAAAACAATAAAGTCATAAAACTTAAATGTAATGCATTCAACATCAGGCATAACTGGACTCCTATAAGATTTCACATTTTGCTGTTAAGTTTGTGAAAATCTTCACTGAAGAAATCGTATATTGTAGTCATTATAGTAGTTCATGCTGACATTAACACTCCTTGTCTCAACATCTCGTTTCCTGGCCCGTTACAGCCCCATGACATAACAAAAGACCCACAAAGAGACAGTACGTGAAGAATTGTTATAGAAATAACCGACAATGGCATTTGTGGCCGATTTTTAATCTTTTGCTGTGATCGGCGTGTAAGATGACCACTGGAAGACCATTTCCCGTCACAAAAAGCTTCGCCGCGCGAACTATTTGATCAATAGGACGAAGAGAAAATTTAAGAAACGGGCAAAAATGAGATTACAACATGGCTGGAAACTCATCTGAGTTCTTTTTTCATCAGCACCGCCTCAGAAAAGACGTCTTGCAGTTTGCCCAGTGGCGATGGGAGGTCAATAGGCCCGGCTTTCTGCGGTGATAACCTCCACCAAAAACACGTCGGGACCGACTCTCGAGGGGGCAGTGGAATAACGTTAGCCCCACTGTCAAATGAATTTTCAGATGACCCAAAGATGTTCGCAATTGTCGGAAGGTCATCGATAGCCGTACAAGACGCAAAAGTCAATTTATATAAGCGTCTTGAAAACTTGCTCGCGGTCTCACATCTGATAGAGGCCGATGAAATAATAGGAGGTTACACTCGATCTTGCGATGGATTGATACACGAGGCACAGGATACAAGACTGTCCCTAGCGCAATTGCAATTCCAAATCATTTCACCGGTCGGGTTTAAGGATAAAATGGAATGGTTGTGATTATTAGTTGTGCAAACTTGACCATAGTGTACAGACCCGTTAACTTTGTTGACTTGCTCTGGAAGGTTCAAACTTCGCCCTCCAGTTCGGGAGTTCATGATCTTATATATCTTTACAAAAAGCCTTGCGAATTTCAGCACAGCTGAGACTATGGTTTATTTGTAGAGAGGAGTAGCGATCTGGTCATAAGGGACTGCAAGTGTATAAGCCTGTATACATACAAACGTTGTAGTTAAACGACGCGGAGTGAGAACCTGGCTTGAGGGGGAAGCTGCGTCGGTC